>NC_138308.1:83971160-84126160 GCF_965601325.2 Salmo salar
CCCTGAGATAACTCTGGACCCCCCTCTTTCTCTCTCACATCCTCTCTCTCTCCTCTCTCTCTCTCTCTCTCTCTCTCTCTCTCTCTCTCTCTCTCTCTCTCTCTCTCTCTCTCTCTCTCTCTCTCTCTCTCTCTCTCTCTCTCTCTCTCTCTCACATCCTCTCTCTCTCCTTCTCTTGTGGAAACTCTTGTCTCCTTCTCTTGTCCCAAATCTTGCTGCTGCGATGGCACACTGTGGTATTTCACCCAATAGATATGGGAGTTTATCGAAATTAGGTTTGTTTTGAAATTCTTTGTGGATCTGTGTAATCTGAGGGAAATGTGTCTCTAATATGGTCATACATTTGGCAGGAGGTTAGAAAGTGCAGCTCAGTTTCCACCTCATTTTGTGGGCAGTGTGCACGTAGCCTGTCTTCTCTTGAGAGCCAGGTCTGCCTACAGCGGCCTTTCTCAATAGCAAGGCTATGCTGTCTGTACATAGTCAAAGCTTTCCTTAAGTGTGGGTCAGTCACAGTGGTCAGGTATTCTGCCACTGTGTACTCTCTGTTTAGGGCCAAATAGCATTCTAGTTTGCTCAGTTTTTTTGTTCATTTTTTCCAATGTGTCAAGTAATTCTCTTTTTGTTTTGTCATGATTTGGTTGGGTCTAATTGTGTTGCTGTCATGGGGCTCTGTGGGGTGTGTTTGTGTTTGTGAACATATCCCCAGGACCAGCTTGCTTAGGGGGCTCTTCTCCAGGTTCATCTCTGTAGGTGATGGCTGTTATGGAAGGTTTGGGAATCGCTTCCTTTTTGTGGTTGTAGAATTGAACGGCTCTTTTCTGTATTTTGATAATTAGCGGGTATCGGCCTAATTCTGCTCTGCGTGCTTTATTTGGTGTTTTACATTGTACACAGAGGATATTTTTGCAGAATTCTGTATGCAGAGTCTCAATTTGGTGTTTGTTCCATTTTGTGAATTCCTGGTTGGTGAGCGAACCCTAGACCTCACAACCATAAAGAGCAATGGGTTCTATAACTGATTCAGGTATTTTTATCCAGGTCCTAATTGCTATGTCGAATTTGATGTTCCTTTTGATGGCATAGAATGCCCTTCTTGACATGTCTCTCAGATCGTTCACAGCTTTGTGGAAGTTACCTGTGGCGCTGATGTTTAGGCCGAGGTATGTATTGGTTTTTGTGTGCTCTAGGGCAATGATGTCTAGATGTAATTTGTATTTGTGGTCCTGGCAACTGGACCTTTTTGGAACACCATTATGTTTGTCTTACTGAGATTGACTGTCAGGGCCCAGGTCTGATGGAATATGTGAAGAAGATCTAAGTGCTGTCTCTCTCACCCCCCCTCTCACCTCCCTCTCTCTCACTCCCTCTCCCCCCTCTCGATTTCTCTCTCACCCTCCCGCTCTCTCACCCCTCTCTCTCTCACCCCCCTTTTCAGTGGAGGTAACCCTGAAAGACAGGAGACCGGGCCTGGTTGGCTGGCTACATGTCAAACACAACGTCTTCATCCCAAATGGCACCATATTCACTATATAGGACACTACCTTGGCACCCTAGGGCTCTGGTCAAATCCACTATATAGGGCGCTACCTTGGCACCCTAGGGCTCTGGTCAAATCCACTATATAGGGCACTACCATGGCACCCTAGGGCTCTGGTCAAATCCACTATATAGGGCGCTACCTTGGCACCCTAGGGCTCTGGTCAAATCCACTATATAGGGCACTACCATGGCACCCTAGGGCTCTGGTCAAATCCACTATATAGGGCACTACCTTGGCACCCTAGGGCATTGGTCAAATCCACTATATAGGGGAAAGAGTGCCATTTCGGACACAGCTAGCCTCTCTCTCTCTCAGCTCTCAGCCTTGTCAATCAGCACACTACTGAGACAGTAGCTATTCCCACAGCCACTGGTTACATAATGTTACACTGCCCTGTCTGTCCACCACACCACTGCATGGCTGACTATCTGTCCTACACATCGATAGCTAACACACTGACCACCAGATTCTCTGTCTAATCTATCGCCCACCTCTCCCTCTGACACTCCCACATACACTCATACACACACTCACACACATACACACACACTCACACTCATACACACACACTCACACACATACACACACACTCACACACATACACACACACTCACACTCATACACACACACTCACACTCATACACACACACTCACACACACATACACACACACTCACACACATACACACACACTCACACAAATACACACACACTCACACACATACACACAGACTCACACACTCACACACATACACACACACTCACACACATACACACACTCACACACATACACACACACTCACACACATACACACACATACACCCACTCCCTCACATACACCCACATACATACACACACACTCACACACATACACCCACTCCCTCACATACACCCACACACATACACACACACTCACACACATACACCCACTCACTCACATACACTCACACACATACACACACCCACTCACTCACATACACACACACACATACACACACATACTCACACACATACACACACATACACAAACACTCACATACACACACCCACTCACTCACATACACACACACATACACACACACTCACACACATACACACTCACTCACACACTCACTCACACACATACACCCACTCACTCACATACACTCACACACATACACACACACTCACACACATACACCCACTCACTCACATACACACACACATACACACACACTCACACACATACACACACACTCACACACATACACCCACTCACTCACATACACTCACACACATACACACACACACATACTCACACACATACACCCACTCACTCACATACACACACACATACACCCACTCACTCACATACACTCACACACATACACACACACACACACTCACATACATACACACATATGCGTAAAGCAGGGACTGTGAAGCAACACAAACATAGGCACAGACGCATGCATACACACAAGATAACATAGGCACTATGCACACACATACTCATGGATTTAGTACTGTAGATATGTGGTAGTGGTGGATTAGGGCCTGAGGGCCTGAGGGCACACAGTGTGTTGTGAAATCTGTGAATGTATTGAAATGTTTTAAAATTCTATAAACTGCCTTAATTTTGCTGGACCCCAGGAAGAGTAGCTGCTGCCTTGGCGACAGCTAATGGGGATCCATAATAAATACAAATACAAATATACACACACATACACACACATACACAGATCTTCCTCAATGTCTCACAAACAAAAATGTCCTCAATCATTTACATCCAGGGGCAAAAACAAACACACCCCAACCTTGACCCATTTTTGGAAAGATGTGTCATCTTTATTTAACCAGGTAGTCCAGTTGAGAACAAGTTCTCATTTACAACTGCGACCTGGCCAAGATAAAGCAAAGCAGTGCGACACAAACAACAACACAGAGTTACACATGGAATAAACAAACATACAGTCAATAACACAATAGAAAAAGTATATACAGTGGGGAGAACAAGTATTTGATACACTGCCAATTTTTCAGGTTTTCCTACTTACAAAGCATGTAGAGGTCTGTAATTTTTTATCATAGGTACACTTCAACTGTGAGAGACGGAATCTAAAACAAAAATCCAGAAAATCACATTGTATGATTTTTAAGTAAATCATTTGCATTTTATTGCATGACATAAGTATTTGATACATCAGAAAAGCAGAACTTAATATTTGGTACAGAAACCTTGGTTTGCAATTACAGAGATCATACGTTTCCTGTAGTTCTTGACCAGGTTTGCACACACTGCAGCAGGGATTTTGGCCCACTCCTCCATACAGACCTTCTCCAGATCCTTCAGGTTTCGGGGCTGTCGCTGGGCATTACGGACTTTCAGCTCCCTCCAAAGATTTTCTATTGGGTTCAGGTCTGGAGACTGGCTAGGCCACTCCAGGACCTTGAGATGCTTCTTACGGAGCCACTCCTTAGTTGCCCTGGCTGTGTGTTTCAGGTTGTTGTCATGCTGGAAGACCCAGCCACGACCCATCTTCAATGCTCTTACTGAGGGAAGGAGGTTGTTGGCCAAGATCTCGCGATACATGGCCCCATCCATCCTCCCCTCAATACGGTGCAGTCGTCCTGTCCCCTTTGCAGAAAAGCATCCCCAAAGAATGATGTTTCCACCTCCATGCTTCACAGTTGGGATGGTGTTCTTGGGGTTGTACTCATCCTTCTTCTTCCTCCAAACACGGCGAGTGGAGTTTAGCCCAAAAAGCTCTATTTTTGTCTCATCAGACTACATGACCTTCTCCCATTCCTCCTCTGGATCATCCAGATGGTCATTGGCAAACTTCAGACGGGCCTGGACATGCACTAGCTTGAGCAGGGGGACCTTGCGTGCGCTGCAGGATTTTAATCCATGACGGCGTAGTGTGTTACTAATGGTTTTCTTTGAGACTGTGGTCCCAGCTCTCTTCAGGTCATTGACAAGGTCCTGCCGTGTAGTTCTGGGCTGATCCCTCACTTTCCTCATGATCATTGATGCCCCACGAGGTGAGACCTTGCATGGAGCCCAAGACCGAGGGTGATTGACCGTCATCTTGAACTTCTTCCATTTTCTAATAATTGTGCCAACAGTTGTTGCCTTCTCACCAAGCTGCTTGCCTATTGTCCTGTAGCCCATCCCAGCCTTGTGCAAGTCTACAATTTTATCCCTGATGTCCTTACACAGCTCTCTGGTCTTGGCCATTGTGGAGAGGTTGGAGTCTGTTTGATTAAGTGTGTGGACAGGTGTCTTTTATACAGGTAACGAGTTCAAACAGGTGCAGTTAATACAGGTAATGAGTGGAGAACAGGAGGGCTTCTTAAAGAAAAACTAACAGGTCTTTGAGAGCCGGAATTCTTACTGGTTGGTAGGTGATCAAATACTTATGTCATGCAATAAAATGCAAATTAATTACTTAAAAATCATACAATGTGATATTCTGGATTTTCTGGATGTTTTAGATTCTGTCTCTCACAGTTGAAGTGTACCTATGATAAAAATTACAGACCTCTACATGCTTTGTAAGTAGGAAAACCTGCAAAATTGACAGTGTATCAAATACTTGTTCTCCCCACTGTATATAGTGTGTGCAAATGAGGTAAGATATGGGAGGTGAGGCAATAAATAGGCCATAGTGGCGAAATAATTACAATTTAGCGATTAACACTGGAGTGATAGATGTGCGGAAGATGAATGTGCAAGTAGAGATACTGGGGTGCAAAGGATAAAATGTTTTTTTTTTTTTAATAACAGTATGGGGATTAGGTAGTTGGATGGGCTATTTACAGATGGGCTATGTACAGGTGCAGTGATCTGTGAACTGCTCTGACAGCTGGTGCTTAAATTTTGTGAGGGAGATATGAGTCTCCATCTTCAGTGATTTTTGCAATTCGTTCCAGTCATTGGCAGCAGAGAACATGGAAGGAAAGGCGTCCAAAGGAATAATTGGCTTTGGGGGTGACCAGTGAAATATACCTGCTGGAGCACGTGCTACGGGTGGATGCTGCTATGGTGACCAGTGAGCTGAGATAAGGCGGGGCTTTACCTAGCAAAGACTTACAGATGACCTGGAGCCAGTGGGTTTGGCAATGAATATATAGCGAGGGCCGCCAATGAGAGCTTACAGGTTGCAGTGGTGGCTAGTATATGGGGCTTTGGTGACAAAACGGATGGCACTGTGATAGACTGCATCCAGTTTGCTGACTAGAGTGTTGGAGGCTATTTTGTAAAGGACATTGCCGAAGTCAAGGATCGGCAGGATAGTCAGTCTTATGAGGGTTTGTTTGGCAGCATGAGTGAAGGATGCTTTGTTGCGAAATAGGAAGCCAATTCTAGATTTAATTCTGGATTGGAGATGCTTAATGTGAGCATGGAAGGAGAGTTTACAGTCTAACCAGACACCTAGGTATTTGTAGTTGTCCACATATTCTAAGTCAGAACCATCCAGAGCAGTGATGCTGGACGGGTGGGCGGGTGCGGGCAGCGATTGGTTGAAGAGCATGCATTTAGTTTTACATGCATTTAAGAGCAATTGGAGGCCACGGAAGGAGAGTTGTATGGCATTTAAGCTCGTCTGGAGGTTAGTTAACACAATGTCCAAAGAAGGGCCAGAAGTATACAGAATGGTGTCGTCTGCGTAGAGGTGGATCAGAGAATCACCAGCAGCAAGAGCGACATTATTGATGTATACAGAGAAGAGAGTCGGCCCGAGAATTGAACCCTGTGGCACCCCATAGAGACTACCAGAGGCCCGGACAACAGGCCCTCCGATTTGACACACTGAACTCTGTCTGAGAAGTAGTTGGTAAACCAGGCGAGGCAGTCATTTGAGAAACCAAGGCTGTTGAGTCTGCCGATAAGAATGTGGTGACTGACAGAGTCGAAAGCCTTGGCCTGGTCGGTGAATACAGCTGCACAGTATTGTCTCTTATCGATGGCGGTTATGATATCATTTAGAACCTTGAGCGTGGCTGTGTTGCACCCATGACCAGCCCGGAAACCAGATTGCATAGCGGAGCAGGTACCCTGGGGATTCTTAATGGTCGGTGATCTGTTTGTTAACTTGGCTTTGAAAGACCTTAGAAAGGCAGGGTAGGATAAATATAGGTCTGTAGCAGTTTGGGTCTAGAGTGTCTCCCCCTTTGAAGAGGGGGATGACCGCGGCAGCTTTCCAATCTTTGGGGATCTCAGAAGATATGAAAGATAGGTTGAACAGGCTAGTAATAGGGGTTGCAACAATTTCGGCGGATAACTTTAGAAATAGAGGTTCCAGATTGTCTAGCCCAGCTGATTTGTAGGGGTCCAGATTGTGCAGCTCTTTCAGAACATCAGCTATCTGGATTTGGGTGCATTAGAAATGGGCGAGGCTTGGGCAAGTTGCTGTGGGGGGTGCAGGGCTGTTGACCGGGGTAGGGGTAGCCAGGTGGAAAGCATGGCCAGACGTAGAAAAATGCTTATTGAAATTCTCAACTATCGTGGATTTATCGGTGGTGACAGTGTTTCCTAGCCTCAGTGCAGTGGGCAGCTGGCAGGAGGTGCTCTTATTCTCCATGGACTTTACAGTGTCCCAGAACTTTTTGGAGTTTGTGCAACAGGGTGCAAATTTTTGTTTGAAAAAGCTAGCCTTTGCTTTCCTAACTGCCTGTGTATATTGGTTCCTATCTTCTCTGAAAAGTTGCATATCGCGGGGCTATTCGATGCTAATGCAGTACGCCACAGGATGTTTTTGTGCTGGTCAAGGGCAGTCAGGTCTGGAGTGAACCAAGGGCTATATCTGTACTCTTTATGGTGTACAACCATAAACAGTACAGCACAGCACGAGAGTAGACTTCTGGCTCTGAACAGATTAGATACGGTTAAATCCAGGTTAGCTACAGGCCTATCATTCAGATACTGTGGTGTCATTGAGTCAGTACGTCTACATTTGTGGTAGCAGGGTACTCGTGATGAGGCATGTGATTTTATCAGATGATAGACCTGCTTGAAGGAATCAGCTTGGCACCGTGTGGGATTTAACAGTGTGGTGTACACAGGAATAACTGTTTCACACACAGCACGGTGCATACAATCACAAACGAGAATAACGTTGTTTTTACATTCACATGGTGGGCATGCACTCAGGTTACAACCAGCATGTATGGTAAACAAATTCCCTTATGGAACAGCGGGGACTGTGAAGCAACACAAACATTGGCACAGACACATGCATACACACACACACACACACACCCAATAACATACGCACTATAAATACACATGGATTTAGTACTGTAGATTTGTGGTAGTGGTGGAGTAGGGGCCTGAGGGCACACAGTGTGTTGTGAAATCTGTGAATGTATTGTAACGTTTTAAAATTCTATAAACTGCCTTAATTTTGCTGGACCCCAGGAAGAGTAGCTGCTGCTTTGGCAGCAGTTAATGCAGATCCATAATAAATACAAATACAAAATACAAATACTGCAGAAACATGTACAAGGAACCTTGTTTATACAGACAGACACAGACAGAGAGACCAGACAGACAAGCAAGCCATCAAGCAAGCAATCAGACGGAAAAGCAGACAGACAGACAAGCAGACAGACGGACACACACACGATGACAGTTGACCCATTGTGTTAGCTGTGATGTTGCCTAGCTCCTCTGAACAAAAGTGTCCTGACGAGAGAGCACATGTTCTATGCCAGGCGAAATCGCGCATCATTAGCTCATTGTTATGGATGTATCCAAATAAATGTCACTAGAAAAACAGCTTAAACAAACGCAAATGCAGCTAATTTGCTGTTAATAGTTGACCCGGGATGACGTTTGTCCCATATATGAGGTGTGTGTCGTCAGTAGTTTTATTCCTCTGCTGGATAATGGTGTGATGTGATCGTTAACGAAGCGAGAGGGATAACTGGTCCCAAAATGTGTCTTCTCCAGCAGGTGGCGTTTTTTCTTTTTCTTCCGCTCACCAAGCGAGGAGTTTTTATATGGAGGTCTTGGGGAGAGTGTCGAATTTGGTTAACAACATTTTTTTATGGTTTATTTACTACGTGTGGCGTATTTGATACAATATAAGTTTCGTAATGACTAGGTTGTTAAAAGTGTACTGATATAAGTAGGACACATGACATCCGAGCAACTTTGAGAAAAAACACATTATATTCGAGTCGTGCCTGGTCGCCACTAGTTACTGCAGCCACAAAGTCATGAGCCCCTCCTATTTCTACAATGCATCTTAACGTGTGATTTTAACCTTTAACAATGCTGCTAACCTTATGCCCAGCCCTAACTTTGTGGCTGTGGTAGCTATTGGAAACCGTTGTGCCTTTTGTTCACACGCGTATTTCCCCTCTCATTGGCTAGAATGGTCCAACCTCTGATCTTGCCTCCTCCCGACTGCCTTCCATTTTTGAAGACGTATTTTTATTGTTAGAGAGGCCAGTGGAGTATCTGGTCAGTATAATGGATAATCTGTGACTACATCACCGGTTCATTGTACAATTCCTGCTGTGTCTGTGTGTCTACTAGTATATTACCAGGCATTAGACATCTAGGGATCTAAACTCAGCAAAAAAAGAAACGTCCTCTCACTGTCAACTGCGTTTATTTACAGCAAACTTAACATGTGTAAATATTTGCATGAACATAACAAGATTCAACAAGAGACATAAACTGAAGAAGTTCCACAGACATGTGACTAACAAAAATTGAATAATGTGTCCCTGAACAAAGGAGGGGTCAAAATCAAAAGTAACAGTCAGTATCTGGTGTGGCCACCAGCTGCATTAAGTACTGCAGTGCATCTCCTCCTCATGGACAGCACCAGATTTGCCAGCTCTTGCTGTGACATTTGACCCTTTCTCTTCCAAGGCACCTGCAAGTTCCCGGACATTTCTGGGGGGGAATGGCCCTAGCCCTCACCCTCCGATCCAACAGGTCCCAGTGTAACGCTCATTTCCTCGACGATAAACACGAATCCGACCATCATTCCTGGTGAGACAAAACTGTGACTCGTCAGTGAAGAGCCCTCAGTCCAGCCTCTCTCAGCCTATTGCGGACAGTCTGAGCACTGGTGGAGGGATTGCGCATTCCTGGTGTAACTCGGGCAGTTTCATTTCATTTCATTTATTTCATTTACGTCATTTAGCAGACGCTCTTATCCAGAGCGACTTACAAATTGGTGCATTCACCTTATGATATCCAGTGGAACAACCACTTTACAATAGTACATCTATATATATATTTTTTTTTTTGGGGGGGGGGGGGGGGTTAGAGGGATTACTATATCCTATCCCAGGTATTCCTTAAAGAGGTGGGGTTTCAGGTGTCTACGGAAGGTGGTGATTGACTCCGCTGTCCTGGCGTCATGAGGGAGCTTGTTCCACCATTGGGTTGCCAGAGCAGCGAACAGTTTTGACTCGGCTGAGCGGGAACTGTTGTTGTTGTCATCCTGTACCTGTCCCGCAGGTGTGATGTTCGGATGTACCGATCCTGTGCAGGTGTTGTTACACGTGGTCTGCCACTGCGAGGATGATCAGCTGTCCGTCCTGTCTCCCTGTAGCGCTGTCTTAGGCGTCTCACAGTACGGACATTGCAATTTATTGCCCTGGCCACATCTGCAGTCCTCATGCCTCCTTGCAGCATGCCTAAGGCACGTTCACGCAGATGAGCAGGGACCCTGGGCATCTTTCTTTTGGTGTTTTTCCGAGTCAATCAATCAATCAATCAAATGTATTTATAAAGCCCTTCCTACATCAGCTGATGTCACAAAGTGCTGTACAGAAACCCAGCCTAAAACCCCAAACAGCAAGCAATGCAGGTGTAGAAGCACGATGGCTAGGAAAAACTCCCTAGAAAGGCCAGAACATAGGAAGAAACCTAGAGAGGAACCAGGCTATGGGGGGTGGCCAGTCCTCTTCTGGCTGTCCCGGGTCGAGATTATAACAGAACATGGCCAAGATGTTCAAATGTCATTGACGACCAGCAGGGTCAAATAATAATAATCACAGTGGTTGTCGAGGGTGCAACAGGTCAGCTCCTTAGGAGTAAATGTCAGTTGGCTTTTCATAGCCGATCATTCAGAGTATCTCTACTGCTCCTGCTGTCTCTAGCGAGTTGAAAACAGCAGGTCTGGGACAGGTAGCACATCCGGTGAACAGGTCAGGGTTCCATAGCCGCAGACAGAACAGTTTAAACTGGAGCAGCAGCACAGCCAGGTGGGCTGGGGACAGCAAGGAGTCATCAGGCCAGGTAGTCCTGAGGCATGGTCCTGGGGCTCAGGTCCTCCGAGAGAGAAAGAAAGAAAGAAAGAAAGAAAGAAAGAAAGAAAGAAAGAAAGAAAGAAAGAAAGAAAGAAAGAAAGAAAGAAAGAAAGAAAGAAAGAAGAAAGAAAGAAGAAAGAAAGAAAGAGAATTAGACAGAGCATACTTAAATTCACACAGGACACCGGATAAGACAGATATAACAGAATGACCCTAGCCCCCGACACATAAACTACTGCAGCATAAATACTGGAGACTGAGACAAGAGGGGTCAGGAGACACTGTGGCCCCATCCGACGATACCCCCAGACAGGGCCAAACAGGCAGGATATAACCCCACCCACTTTGCCAAAGCACAGCCCCCACACCACTAGAGGGATACATTCAACCACCAATTTACCATCCTGAGAAAAGGCAGAGTATAACCCACAAAGATCTTCCCCTTGGCACAACCCAAAGGGGGGGCGTCAACCCGGACAGGAAGATCACGTCAGTGACTCAACCCACTCAAGCGACACAACCCTCCCATGGACGGCATGGAAGAGCACCAGTAAGCCAGTGACTCAGCCCCTGTAATAGGGTTAGAGGAAGAGAATCCCAGTGGAGAGAGGGGAACCGGCTAGGCAGAGACAGCAAAGGCGGTTCGTTGCTCCAGTGCCTTTCCGTTCACCTTCTCACTCCTGGGCCAGACTAAACTCAATCATAGGAGCTACTGAAGAGATGAGTCTTCAATAAAGACTTAAAGGTTGAGACCGAGTCTGCGTCTCTCACATGGGTAGGCAGACCATTCCATAAAAATTGAGCTCTATAGGAGAAAGCCCTGCCTCCAGCTGTTTGCTTAGAAATTCTAGGGACAGTAAGGAGGCCTGCGTCTTGTGACCGTAGCGTACGTGTAGGTATGTACGGCAGGACCAAATCGGAAAGATAGGTAGGAGCAAGCCCATGTAATGCTTTGTAGGTTAGCAGTGAAACCTTGAAATCAGCCCTTGCCTTAACAGGAAGCCAGTGTAAAGAGGCTAGCACTGGAGTAATATGATCAAAATTTTTGGTTCTAGTCAAGATTCTAGCAGCCGTGTTCAGCACTAACTGAAGTTTTTTTGTGCTTTATTTAGAGTCAGTAGAAAGGCCTCTTTAGTGTCCTAAGTTTTCATAACTGCGACCTTAATTGCCTATCGTCTGTAAGCTGTTAGTGCCTTAACGACTGTTCCACAGGTGCATGTTGATTAATTGTTTATGGTTCACTGAACAAATATGGGAAACAGTGTTAAAACTCTTTACAATGACGATCTGTGAAGTTATTTGGATATTTATGAATTATCTTTGAAAGACAGGGTCCTGAAAAAGAGACGTTTCCTTTTTTTGCTGAGTCTATGTACTTGTAGTAGAAAGGTAGGAAAACATATTATATATAGTTTGTGCATGCTCAGGTGATAATATCACACTACAACCACATTCACTAGTTTCTGTTTCTCCCTTATGTTGGTGGGGCATATTATTCTGTTTTAATGTTACTCCTGAGTAACTATGATAAATATAATAGTTTTCTTGAGTATATTTTTAACAACTTCAGATTTACTTTCAACTCCAATGTGTAGGAATACTGTTGAAATCAGTTATCGACACTGACATAGTGGCGTAGCAGGAAGATCAGAATGCCCTGAACCAAAAGGTTGTGAGTTCAAATTCCAGGTAAAGACATGTTTCTTAATAAATACAAGTAATAATGTGTGTCGTGTATGTAAGTTGAAAATACTGTGACCTTCTGGGGACATCCTAACAACTAATTTTTGTGTGCAAGGCATCACCTGTGAAATCGCATGTCAAAAAAAGTATCATCACATGTGAAATCGCATGTAAAAAAAGTACCATCACATGTGAAATCGCATGTCGAAAAAAGTATCATCACCTGTAAAATGGCATGTAAAAAAAGTATCATCAGTTGTGAAATGGCATGTAAAAAAAGTATCATCACCTGTGAAATGGAATGTAAAAAAGTATCATCACCTGTGAAATTGCATGTAAAAAAAGTATCATCACCTGTGAAATTGCATGTAAAAAAGTATCATCACATGTGAAATGGTATGTAAAAAAAAGTATCATCACATGTGAAATGTTCCACAACAACATGGTTTCACATGATTTGAAATTAAATGGTACATGTGCAAAACATGTTATCTTGAAATCATGTGTTTTTTCCTTAAAGGCTCATCTATGACCCACATCCCTCTCCCCCTGCCCGCAACACACACACACACACACACACACACACACACACACACACACACACACACACACACACACACACACACACACACACACACACACACACACACACACACACACACACACACACACACACACACACACACACATAGACAAACAAACATGCATTGGCGCACACACACACCACTGCCGTCAGCTGGTCAGGTAGTCATCTAAATATTGTGCTGTTTTTTTCCATCTGAGATGTGATGCAACAAGGGAAGAGAATAGGACCACAGTGACAGGTGGTTTAGAAGGCTCGAGAACATTTCTATTGATCTTTATTGGTCTGTAAACACAGGCGAACAGGCAACTAGTTGTTTTGACTGGGACTGTACAAAATTATTGAGCAACCTCTTTGAAGCTTGCCACTAAGTTTTGAATGCCAAATCATACAAAAAAAGAGACCAGATACCTTTTATATATATATATTTGGATTATCATCATAATCACATGTTATATAAAGTCAAAGGCCTATTGAGGCCTAGATAGGTAGGCTTTGTGTAACAGTGTTGGTTTAAAGAGAGGCTTTAGTTTGAGAGGCTTGGTTGAAGATTTTGTGCCAATTAGTGTACATGTATAATAATCAAGTAATGTGATAATATACCAGTAATACAACAGTAATAGTTATAATAATAGTCAAGAATAAAGAGAATCTCATTGCCTATTGGACTTTAACAGTCTATCTATAACCTGGCACTGCGCATTATTGATGGTGTTATATCACCTAGTAGGTCATTGTCATCCTTCATGTTGACTATAGTGGAGCCAGGAACATTTGTCATACGTTAAAAAAAAACACCAGGAGGAATGGTTCATTTGTAACTCACGAGATAACCTTCCTACCCGTCTATTGATAACCCAGCTCCATATCAAAGGGTGTAAAGTGGGTTTATAGTCTATAGGCCTAGAAGGGAAGTTAGAATCTTACTATATGACACACTATCTCACCAAGAGTGCTTATCTCACAATAACAATGTGTCAAGTAACACTTTGTATTGCGTTACATTACTGTATGTACAAGATGGTAGCCTACACTACAAATAGGGGAAAGAGAGAAGTGGCATCCGTCACACACACGGATCATTTCACATATTTTAGAGATTATTTCTTATATTTGGAAGTACTTGTAGATCCTAAGATTTAAAGAGTGTTGAGCTACTTCTCTCTGCCTTTGCTCATTTCTGGTATTGTATTTGTATTTATTGTATTTATTATAGATCCCCATTAGCTGTTGCCAAGACAGCACCTACTCTTCCTGGGGTCTGCAAAATTAAGGCAGTTATACAATTTTAAAAACATTACAATACAATCATTACAGAAGTCACAACACATTAAGTGTGTGCCCTCAGGCCCATACACCACTACCACATGTCTACAACGCAGAAATCTATGTGTACGTGTGTGTATAGTGTGTATGTCATTGTGTGTGTGTATGCATGTGTATTGTGCGTATGTTATCGTGTGTGTGTGTGTGCATGTGTCTGTGCCTATGTTTGTGTTACTTCACAGTCCCCGCTGTTCCTTAAGGTGCATTTTTACCTTCTATTTAAATCTGATTCTACTGCTTGCATCAGTTACCTGATGTGGAATAGAGTTCCATGTAGTCATGGCTCTATGTAGTACTGTGTGCCTCCCATAGTCTGTTCTGGACTTGGGGACTGTGAAGAGAGCCAGTGGCATGTCGTTAGTAAAGATTGAAAAAAGCAAGGGTCCTAATCAGCTACTCCGGGGAATTCCTGCTTCTACCTGGATTATGTTGGAGAGGCTTCCATTATAGAACACCCTCTGTTATCTGTTAGACAAGTAGCTCTTTATCCACATTATAACAGGGGGTGCAAAGCCATAGCACATACGTTTTTCCAGCAGCAGACGATGATCGATAACATCAAAAGCTGCACTGAAGTCACACAAATGACTGATGATTGGCTGAGAGAAATTGATGATAAAATGATTGTGGGGGCTGTCTTGTTAAAAGTGCTGTGCGTGCTGAAAGTCTGTTGTCATTTTGTTTGCTGTAAAATAGTATTGTATCTGGTCAAACACTATTTTGGTAAAGTTCTGGCTGCAGCATATTTTCTTTGAGCCAATCGGTGCCTAACTCAAATAATGCAATAATCATCGGTGGGGTGTGATGAGACAAGTAAATCGAGTCACGTGAATCATGATGTTCAAAACAAAGCATGATTCCTGTCCAGGCTTATGAGTCTGTGCTTTCCTGGATCCTTGTGACCTCTCTACCCTATTGAAGTTGAAATGTAAAGTGGTTAGGGTAAGAGTAGCCGGGTTAAGGTTAGGGTTTAGGTTATGGACGTCCCAAGGATAGCACTAACCCTTCCTTATAGGAATCCCCATCATCATATCTAAAAATCTATGAAACTGCTGAAAAATAAACAAGAAGTTAGGATACGATTTTGTACTGTCCCTTTTGTGAATTATCAACAGCAGACTACTCATTTGACACATTCCATATCCTACAGGCATTAGCCTAGGCTACACCCCTTGGTTTCCAAACATTTATTTGAACATTCTGACGTGCCGACCATTCTGAAGGGGTGTGTCGGGTTTTGGGTGAGAATACATTAACTCAAACAGACATGGAACATATTTCCACCACACACCGTGCATTCTTTCTGTCCAGAATTGCGTGGTTATCACGTGTGCGGTATGGTCCAATCCAAACGTCCGGATGTATTTGCGTCACCCAGGAGGAGGGGTGACAGAGAAGGGCTCCGTCTATAATTACATCGCTGCCTGTGCAAAGCTGACCAGATACAAGAGCATCTACTTTTACACGGTTAACTGGAAGACTACTATACAGCTCAACGGTCTTCAAATTAATGATTTGACCATTTAGATCATCTAACATTATTTAAAATACCACTTTAATTTATTTATTTGAAGTGTTTATTTTTTTTTTAAGGATTTTTTTTCTTCCGCTTGAGGTTTTGCCGCCAGTCAAGTCTATCTGCTGCGGTTACATTGAGCCAATTGATACATCGCTGCTTTTGAGAGGATTCCAGTCGCATTGAATTTCAGAATGTTTCCAGAGTCAAGTACCGGGTGAGTAGCCTAGGTTATTATTTCATTCATCCCATTCATGTTCTAGACGCGCTCTTTACATCTTGTTCCGCGGGCAAGTGCGTAGGAGGAAATTGCATCATTCTATCGTTCTATTTTACCTGCCAGTACCCGCTACTTTTATTCACACGTGGTGGTACTGTAGCACTAGTATCGCACATGGTCAAGTGTGGAGTATATAGTAGTGTGTTTATTTTTAGATGAGACCCCCGAAATGGGTTTGTGTGGCTCTGGCGATTCAGCGTTAACGTTACATGGGCAGCAGATGGGACAAGCGCACTCAGGGGGGATGCTCTTGAATTTGAGTTTGATCTTTTCATCGAGATTATACGATAGACTTTCAATCATATTTCGAATATAAAAAAAAATATATGCTCAGGTTCAGACATTTTTCGAAGGCTAGATATTAAAGCAGTACAGTATGCTGTTCTGCTTTAATGTCTTTAAGTATAGCCTACGTCACGGTGCATGTTGGCTGCCGGTGTTGTGCCGAAAATCTCCCTTCTGACAGAATTCCCCCCCCCCCTTCTAATTTCCATAATTCTGTGGCTAGAGTCAAATACTTTCTGTGGAGGGAATAGGACGGAATCTTGCCGCCCTCGGGTGCGGGCGGGCACTGAAGGGGGGTTCACCCAGGGCGCCATACAAACTAGAACCGCCACATACACTTGAAACAAATAGCCAAACCGAACACTTTAGACAAAAAAATGCTCTCTGCTACTAAGATCAGTGAAATGTAGGCGAAACTGACAACGGAGTGAAGAGCAGAAATCTCAACTGGCAAGCCAGTCGCAGCAATGAAGAACGCGAAGGGGTGGGGGGATTCTGGCAGGGGGGAGATTTTGTATGGGCTACAAAATGAAGTGGCTTTTTAGGGAGTCCTGTCGCATTCTTGAATGGGATAGGGGAAGCGAGGTACGCGCGGGTTACACCATTACCGAAAATGAATAACCAGATGTGCTGCTGTTTAAAAAAAAATAAAAAAATTTGCGAAAAATCTAAATAGTAATTTATTATATTTTAAGATAATATTTGATTAAATCATTTCGGTATTATATACTGAACCTAAATCTTTGTAAATACTCATCAAATGTAATTCACACTTCCTATTCTGAAGGCATATTTCAAAATGTTGCAGTGAAAATTAAAATATGCACTATTCAGAAATCGCTCCGCCATTTCCTGGTTGCTAAAATTTGCCCAATTTCTGTTTATGTGACAAACAAAGAATTGTAGAGTAGAGAACCATTATACCATCTAAACTGCTGTGAAATATATTTTCCAAAACCAAAAATATTTTTCTTTCAGCTTTTTGAAGCCGATGTATAAAACCCAAAGTAAAATATGCGAAAACGAAACTTGAGAACAGAAAGCATAGAAATAGCGCGCATAATGCACATTTCAATGATAATGACAGATCTATAACACACTATTTGTATTTGGTTGGGTCAATCCAAAAAAGTATGTATTATCGCGTTAATTAACTATATAGCCCCATAAAGGGGCGGCAGGTAAATCAGAATTTGTTCTTAACTGACTTGCCTAGTTAAACAAAGGTTAAATAAATAAGAGGTGGTGTCAGGCTTATGGTTATGGTTAGGCTGAGGCATCGGGACTCTGAAGGAATGTGTGTGTGTGCGCACATGCACGTGTTTCAATAGAAGAGTCCACACCCGGGAAGCACACCCTTATTAACACACAGTTTTAGATGACTGCTAGGAAAACATCTGTTTAATAAGCACACAAACACTTCAACTTCCCATAGACACTCTGACACACCCCAGGGCATATCAGCTATGTGTCTTGATAGCATCGACCATGACATCATTGGTTTTATTATAAAGTATTAGTATAAGTACGTATTTTATTGTAATGTACGGTATATTTCCCTCCTCTGTTTCAGGATCAGCTATGAGGACTGCAAGGGCACAGCAGACTGGCTATTGTCCCAGACCTCCGTTCGCCCCCTGGTGGGCATCGTGTGTGGTTCAGGACTGGGAGGACTGGCTGACATGCTGAAAGACCAGGTGGCCTTCAACTACAAGGACATCCCCAACTTCCCCCAGAGCACAGGTGTAATATTATGTCTGTCAACTTGTTTTCTTGTATGGTGAATCGGCATTGCAGATGTGTAAGTCCAAGATTATCTTTGTTGTGTCGTCTAACCAGGGAAAACTGGTTATAGCCTATGGGAAAAACACATGGTTCCATAAGATGTTTTCTGATTGGTTGCCGTGCGTCGTCGGTGCATTCTAATTGGTGGTTGTGTGTTACAGTGGCTGGACATGCTGGTCGCCTGGTGTTCGGGATGCTGAAGGGAAGGCCATGTGTGTGCATGCAGGGACGCTTCCACCTCTACGAGGGATACGCCATCCAGAAGGTACGTCTATCATGTCTGTTTACTACCTCGTGACTGTGGCAGGCAGACATCCGCTGCTCTTTCGATTACTTCACATGATACGTAGAGAAGATATCTTCTTTATTTTTCCTTCATCAGGGGCAATTTGCTTTACAACACTCGTTAAATACAGATAACATATGACCACATTGTGTTTTTTTTACGCTTCTGTGTGTCATGAATGAATTGTTTTACTGCAGAAAATAATTCTATGTTAGTTATAGAAGTTTTGAGAATACAAACTTGCACATAAAATCAGGAATCCTGCAATAGAGTATTCATGTATTAGCTGTACATTGTGATGTGTTATACCATTGTATTTGTGATGAATTGACCATGTATTTGTGTTCTAGATCACCCTGCCCATGCGTATCTTCAGCTTGCTGGGTGTTGAGACAGTAATCCTGACCAACGCTGCTGGCGGTCTCAACCAGGACTTCAAGGTGGGAGACATCATGATCATGAAAGACCACATCAACATGCCTGGGTTCGCTGGCAACAACCCACTGTCTGGACCTAACGACGACAGGTAGGCCAGGCAAGCTTGTGTGTTGTGTGTGACAGAGGGAATTATGTTGAACTTGTTTGCACGTGCAATAGTTGGGGCATTGAGGTGTAACCCTCCCTCCCGCTCTCCTAGGTTCGGCGTGCGGTTCCCCTGTATGTCTGACGCGTACGACAGAGAGCTGCAGCAGCTGGCTGTGGATGTGGGACAGGAGCTGGGCTACGGTGACTTCCTGCGTGAAGGCGTGTACTGTGTCCTGGGCGGGCCCTCGTTCGAGACCATTGCGGAGTGTCGCATGCTGCACAAACTGGGAGCTGACGCTGTTGGTACGTCTCATCTCTCCCTGCCTCCCTCCGTGGAATAGTTTAATCAGCACCTTCACAATGCATTGGAAATATTGAACTCAAATTGTTCTCTTATATTGAGTAAACCTATAATTGATGCATCTCTTCCTCTCTCTCTCTCTCTTTCTTTCTCTCTCTCTCTCTCCTCTCTCTCTCTCTCTCTCTCTCTCTCCCTCAGGCATGAGTACAGTTCATGAGGTGATTGTTGCGCGTCACTGTGGCATGCGTGTGTTCGCCCTGTCCCTGATCACCAACAAGGCTGTGATGGACTATGACAGTGAGGAGAAGGCCAACCACAAGGAAGTCCTGGAGACAGGCCAGCACCGCTCCATCCAGCTGCAGAAACTGGTCTCTACCATGGTCAATCGCATGGAGTACAACAACACCAACGCCTGAACGAACGAATGGAACTAACCACCAATCTTCTAGAAATATATTTCCTACGGTGGGAATCCCCATTCAAGTCAGTGGGTAGCTGACGGGTTGGCTGGCGGCCATTTTGAGTGTACCCATGAAGGGGGCAGTCAAATTGCCGTGATCTGAGGGGCAACACCCTTCTAGGAATTATATTTCTATTGTGTAACTGGCCCTTCATTAGTAGAAGCCGACCGCCTTTTAAAGTGCCTGATCTGAGAGCTGTGTGGAATAGTCACTTCCTGGCTGACGCCTCACCCTCAGTTGTTGAGTCCCTCTCACTTTTTAAAACATTCTTCCTATTTTTTTAAGCTAGTGTACATTCCTGCCGTGAGCAGCTCTACGGGCGGATTCTATTTTAGTTGTTTTTGTTATTGTTGCCATTATTATTGTCTATTAGAAGTTAGTGTTCATTTAATATTGATCTGCAGATGTAAATGTCTCGATTTAACGTAACAATGAGAACGTGATGAATCTGCTGTACATGTCTTAATGTGTGTATCCTGTCTATAGATGTACATTAGCCATCGTAAAGTATTTATTTCCGCTCTTGTCCTTTTTTTAAATTATGAATGTGGCTACTAAAGTTTATTTATTAATGTGATCAAGTCTTCTGTTTTAATTGGGGGCAATTGGCCAATTTACTGGTCGATGACACTCACTTCTGTGTAATATGTTGTCCAGAAAAGATTGAGGAAGTAACTTGAGAATTATTCATGGGTCGATATACAGTATTAACAATGGGACTCATTCCATGAGTCTGATATTAATTTTAGAACAGATTTTAGCCTCGCTCAAAACCCAAATTATGACATATCCACATTAATATAATTGTGTTCAGAAAGTTTTTATTAAAGTTTTGAAAAGATAGATATAGAGAAGTTAGATCATTCCATGATAGATGGCATAACAAGTCCAGAGTGTACATGGTAAACAACAGTCATGTGATTGCATAATGCATTTAAGACATTTTGGCGTTCATCTACACAGGAAATGTCAACTATAGTGTAATGGTAATGTGAGTGTCATACTGCTTCTGCTCCCTTCAATATCAGTCTATTTGGCAAGATGGGAAAATTTCTCGATCTATACTTTCAAAGGTTTGTTTATTTCTCTTTCTGCCAAGATACGTGCATTTTTCTCTACCTTCATAGAGGTTATATAGCTCCCCTACATCAATACATCTGACATTACATGCTTCAGGCCTGCTATTCCAATCAAATCAGTCATCCCTTATAACCAACATCCCAAATACAAAAATAACAATCAAATGATTTATGTTCCCCTTGAACACTGAAAAATGAGATAAAATAAAGGCATATCCTTGAAGTCTCTGTGCCCCCCCCCCCCCCCCAAAAAAGAGGATATCAAAGTGAGTATGCAGCATTACAATGATATTGTTAGTTTTTCCATTGAAAAGTATTCATATATCCGACTATGATAAAACTGTCATGCGGGTGATTCGATTCTCTAAGGATGATCAAGTACTTCCAAAAAACAACAGCGCTTTGCCCTCTCTGCAGAGGAATCATTTGACCCAGCAAACTCCATACTAACACCACCACCCCCTTAAACCTATTACGGACACAAACACTGGCTGCTGAAAGGAAGCCGCCATGTTGAAAATATGACAAGGCATCAATGAAATTTGGCACAAGGTGTAAACAAAAAGTTTAGGCAGTTTCCTTCCTATCCAATAGGAGGCAGTATCAAAATCTCCCACCAACTTCTATGTTACGGCCCCCTGTGAGTAGAATTGTCTCCCTCTGTTTCTAAGGTAACAGGCAAGGCTTTAGCACACCCGTATACTAAATGTTGTAAACATTCCAAGAGTTTTTAAAATCCATGGACCTCTGCAGCGTGGAGAGGAGGGACCAGGTAAAGGCACTTCTGAAAGGACATTAGTGCAGCCTGGTGCAGTAACATCAGAGGGTCAGTCCATCTCTAGGCAAACATGGTCAGGCTGATCCACTGCAGAGAGAAGGTGGAGAGGGAAAGGAGGTAAACAGTTTTACCACTGCAAAAAATAAATCCCAACTTCCCTCCACTCTACAGAGGGGATAGAAAAACAAATCTCTCCCTTTTCCTGTCAGTGGAGGCTGCTGAGGGGAGGACGGCTCATAATAATGGCTGGAATGGAGTCAGTGGAATGGCATCAAACGTGGTTTCCATTGGTTGATACCATTCCATTGACTCCATTCAAGCCATTACTATGGGCCATCCTCCCCTCAGCAGCCTCCACTGGTTCCTGTATACACCTGGAAAACAGATGAGATTGATAGAAATGTGAGATCTTCAGACCTGGAAGAAGTTGAGTTGTATGACTCCATCAGCATCTGTGTCCAACGTCTTGAAGGTCTCTGTAAAGTAGTGGAGAGAGAATTGTAAGAAATTGCTATCCTGTTTTCAAGCGCTCATAAATGTACTATAATCATGTAAATATATATTATTATTCTCAACAATCAAGACTATGACAAGTATTGCTTGATGGCCAATTTGAAGTGAGTTTATTAATACAAGGACTTAATAGGGAAAAAGTATGAAATATGACAAAATGACTCACTGAACATGGTCTCCAGCCTAACCAGGCAGGTAACAAAGTTGTCAAAGTCAACTGCCAAGTCAGCCTCAGTGTAACGCAGTATGATCAGCTGGAACAGGTGGTTTGTCAGCTTGAACCCTGGGGAAATAACAGACAAACCATAGGTGGGAACCATTTAAAAGCTAGATATGCTTTCATAAAGTTCCCATGGGTCAGACTTCAGGTGTCCGGTGTAGTCAGGTGTCCTGGTTTGGTTGAATACAACCAGTGATGATTCACTACAAATGAACTGGGCTGTGGTTTAAGGAAAGGAGGGACTGGGCTGTATTTACCTGCTGCCTCCAGAGCCATCCTCATCTCATAGGAACTCATGGTGCCTGACTTGTCCAGATCAAACTGACGGAATATAGTCTGGAGAGAGAGAAAGAGAGAGGAAGAAGACAAAGATAAGAAACTAGTGGAATGGCTCTACCAAGACTAGACAAGGAACATCAACAAGGAACTCACGAAGAGAGAGAAGGCTCAGTTTCACAGAATGACTCAGGTGAATAGCAGAACAGATGTTTAAGCTAATCTCACCAGGTATCGTTTGATCTTCTCCCACAGCACATGGAACTCTGTCAATCCCAGTTTACCACTACCATCAGTCTGAAGGACACGGTCAAGGAACCTTGTTTAGACAGACAGACAGACAGACAGACAGACAGACAGACAGACAGACAGACAGACAGACAGACAGACAGACAGACAGACAGACAGACAGACAAGAGAGAAAGGCAGAGAGACAGACATACAGAGGCAGAGAGACCAGAAAGAGAGGACTAATACTGTATAAAAATGCATCAATACACCAAGGATACGTCCATCAGGTTGATCATAGTCCGACAGGAATCTGGTCCAAATCCATCTGTTTTCAGATCTTTGTCTGTATCGGAGAGAGAGAGAGCGAGAGAGAGAAAGAGAGAGGAAGAGAGAGATAGGGGAAGATGGAGAGAGAATGAGAGAAGTGGAAAAACAAATTTTGCGTTTTCGAACTGCACCTGTAATATCCAAATCCAAATATTTACATATTTCCACTGTAAGGACCGACAGTTTGTGTTTCTGCTGAAGGCATGTGGCTGGGTTTTAGTCACACATACAGATACAGAGTAGAATACTGTGTCCTTATTCTATTCCTGTGGACTCACGCTTGGTCATGATCCTGTTCAAAATAGTCTGCAGCTCTGTGGCACTGATCTCCATGTCCTGTAGGCCAAACAGAGAGACCATGAGAAAAGACTACATCAGACCCTTCACTCTGCTCTACCCTCATTGCCCAACACGACTCCTCACCTCTCCAGCCAGTTGTCTAAACAGACTCTTGAAGCCAGCGTCGATCTGGCTCTCGTCCAGCTGGGTCTGAAACAAAGACAGAGGAATGTAAACTCACAGAGGAATGTAAACTCACAGAAGAATGTAAACTCCCAGAGGAATGTAAACTCCCAGAGGAATGTAAACTGACAGAAGAATGTAAACTCACAGAGGAATGTAAACTCACAGAAGAATGTAAACTCCCAGAGGAATGTAAACTCCCAGAGGAATGTAAACTGACAGAAGAATGTAAACTCACAGAGGAATGTAAACTGACAGAAGAATGTAAACTCACAGAGGAATGTAAACTCACAGAGGAATGTAAACTGACAGAAGAACGTAAACTCACAGAGGAATGTAAACTCAGAGGAATGTAAACTCACAGAGGAATGTAAACTGACAGAAGAATGTAAACTCACAGATGAATGTAAACTCCCAGATGAATGTAAACTCTTCACTTTGATTTGTTTAGGAATAGTGTATAAAAAATGGACTCCCTATTCCCTATATAGTGCACTACTTTCAACTAATGCCCTAATCAAAAGCAGCACACTATTTAGCGAATTAGGTGACATTTGGGACACAACCCATGTCTCCTCCACTCACCTCTGCTGGTAGTTCAGCTGTGACATCATCATCCAGCTCCCTAACAGACAGAAAATAACACCAGTATCAATATCCTTCAATCAAATGCATCACCTTATGCCATCCATAATCTCCATATCAACCTATCATATTTCCTGTCCACCTCTCACTTCTCCATCACTCACTCATAGTTGGCAGGTTTCTCAGAGAAGACCCTGAGGACGAAGTCTCCCTCCTTCTTGGGTTCAAAGGTGGAGGGGACAATGATGTACTCCCCAGCAGGCAGCTGGAAGCGAGAGCTCACCTCTCTCAGGTTGATGAAGAGCTCAGAGCGGGCGCTGGAACCGTGCGTCAGGAAGAAGTCTCTCTTCAGGTGGACGCCTGATTTACCCATGTACTAAGAGGACAGAGAGAGTAGTGGGAAAATGCTGTGAGGGAGGTGAACTCACTAACCCCTGACCTCTAACCTCTAACCCTTAACCCCTGATCTGCCCACATACTAAGGGCAGGGGAAAGCAGTATGAGTGAGTTAGTTAAACTAGGTGAACCTAACCCATGTACTAAGAGGATGGAGAGGAGGGAAAGCTCTGTGAGTGAATTAGTTGAATGACCTCTAACCCTTGACCTCTAACCCCTAATCCCACATATTGAGAAGAAAGCACTGTGGGCAAGTTAGTTCACTTCAGAGAAGTTGAGTTCATTGCACCCCTTCTAGGTGAACCTAACCCCTAACTGTGAGGGAAGTAAATCTCTGAACCCTTGACCTCTGAGCTTTGACCTTAAAGCGGCAATCAGCAGTTGAAACAATAACAAAGCGTTTTCCCCATCCCCGTTTCAGTAAAACGCTGTGGGACGGGGCTGGAGAAATGTAAACACTCTCACATTTTTGGACTATGGATGCAAGGAAAGACCATCCATGATATAGAAATGATAGTTCCAACTATGTTTTGAGGCTGTATGGTGTTTTTTTTTAATTGACTTTGTTCACAAACATTGAAGTTAAACAAGCTGATATGTTGGGTTCTGATGGGGTGACAGTTGAACTAAGCTCATGAGGCATTTCTATGTTCTATTCTTCAAGGCCGGCCTACATACCATAATGCCTACATACCATAATGCCTACATACCATAATAGTCTAAAAATGGATGCAGCAACTGCAGATCTCCCCTTTAAGAGCACAATGTTGCCACAGCATGAGGAGAATGCCACCATGCATCTCCATATGAGAGACAATTGGCCAATGAGCCTAAGTACGAGCTGCACTGACCATTATAGGCCTTTTGGCTGGATAACACTTCTTCAGATATGACACACTGTCCAACAGGTTTTAACGCACTCTAAATATCTAGCAAATGGACCAACAGGATCATAGTTATGCTGGACTCTTACAGCTTATCACAAGATTAACTTACAACCTAATGTCAAAGAATACTGGCCAGCAGAATATACATACCTCATTAGGAACCTGAAGAGAGACACAGAAAAAGATAGGAGTTAGATAGAAACATCCAGTCAATTCTACTTGTTCAAAACACTTTCCTTGACAAACTGTCGTATTGCCTTGCTTACACCTTAAAACTCAATGAAAAAAGTTTAACAAGATACAAAGATCAGTTTCTTGCCTCGTAGATGGCAAAACCGATGGTCTCCATGTCTTTGCCCTCCTTGCGTTTCTTTCTCCGGTCCTTCTGCATGAGCGCCACCAGGAAGCTGCAATCTGATTGTCCGGCTGTGTCGGGGTGTTGCAGGGCAACCTTGAATTGCGGGTTGATCCAGAATGTGGCTAGGGATTGTGGGGGAATCAGTTATTAGAAGACTCTAGAGAAGGAAACATTTTAATCAACTGTTTATTAGACACCATTTCTTTATCCTCACGCATCCAGTAGAAGTTGCTTTTAGGTACATATCTAGCTTCAGCCTACCCTCCCAAATCATAATCTTAACCATGGGAGAAAAACAACTCCTTTGCTCAGTGACTAGGAGTAACTGTCTTTATCCTTCTCTCTTTGCTACAGCCTTGCTGGGCCACTTCCCTCTCTCCTCTGCCTCCTTCCCTGCCTCCTTCTCTGCCTCCTTCCCTGCCTCCTTCTTTCCATCCTCCCTCCCTCCTCACCAGGGAAGTTCCTGCAGCCCCCAGCCGTGCTGCCTGACCTCCACTCCCCCTGGTAGACGACTGAGCTCCACTTCTTCTGCTGGGTGGCCTCCAGGGCGTCTGCTGTCAGGTTACAGATCTCCAGACGTGTGAACTCAAGCAGGAAGTCACTGAACGACATCCTGATAGAAGGGAGGGAGGGAGAGGGGGGAGGGAGATGGAGAGTCGGTCAGGTATACGATGCATTAGCGCACACATACTCTCAAATATCATACCGATCAGCCAATAAGACATCCGACTTGGTGTCACAAATACATACACATAAACACACACACACTCACCAGAACTCTCCGTCCTCACTGCAGTTCTGGAGTCGCCCTCTGACTGAGCGGTCAACACCCTCCCACTCTCTGGAGCTGAAACATCCACAATGAAAACACATCACTGACTGTATTTCAACAACAAATAGTAGTTATATGATAAGACAGCAAATAAACTCACTAGATATGCTATATAATATGTCAGCTATAAACTCACAGGTTTTATGACATATGATATGACAACTATAAACTCACAAGTTATATGATATATGATATGACAGCTTGTCACGCCCTGACCATAGAGATCCTTATTATTCTCTATGTTTGGTTAGGTCAGGGTGTGACTCGGGTGGGAAAATCTATGTTTTCTGTTTCTTTGTTTTTGGGCCGAGTGTGGGTCCCAATCAGAGGCAGCTGTCTATCGTTGTCTCTGATTGGGAATCATACTTAGGCAGCCTGTTTTTTTCCTGTGTTTGTGGGAGGTTTTTTTCTGTTTAGCCTCTGTTGCCTGACAGAACTGTACGTTTTTGTTTTTCGCCTTTTATTGTTTTGTTTGAGTGTGTTGTGATAATAAAGAATCATGAGCACTTACCACGCTGCGCTTTGGTCCCTTCTCCTTCAGACAACCGTTACACAGCTATAAACTCACTAGATATGCTATATGATATGACAACCATAAACTCACTAGTTATATGATATATGAAATGACAGCTATGAACTCACTAGATATGCTATATGATATGACAACTATAAATTCACAAGTTACATGATATATGATATGACAGCTATAAACTCACTAGTAATATGATATATGATATGACAGCTCTCCACTCACAAGTTATATGATATGACAACCATAAACTCACTAGTTATATGATATATGATATGACAACTATAAACTCACTAGTTATGTGATATATGATATGACAGCTATAAACTCACTAGTTATATGATATGACAGCTATAAACTCACTAGTAATATGATATATGATATGACAGCTATAAACTCACTAGTTATATGATATATGATATGACAACTATAAATTCACAAGTTACATGATATATGATATGACAGCTATAAACTCACTAGTTATATGATATTACAGCTATAAACTCACTAGATATGCTATATGATATGACAACCATAAACTCACTAGTTATATGAAATATGATATGACAGCTATAAACTCACTAGATATGCTATATGATATGACAACCATAAACTCACTAGTTATATGAAATATGATATGACAGCTATAAACTCACTAGATATGCTATATGATATGACAACCATAAACTCACTAGTTATATGAAATATGATATGACAACTATAAACTCACTAGTTATATGATATTACAGCTATAAACTCACTAGATATGCTATATGATATGACAACTATAAATTCACAAGTTACATGATATATGATATGACAACTAAAAACTCACTAGATATGCTATATGATAACTATAAATTCACAAGTTACATGATATATGACATGACAGCTATAAACTCACAAGTTATATGATATATGATATGACAGCTATAAACTCACAAGTTATATGATACATGATATGACAGCTATAAACTCACAAGTTATATGATATGACAGCTATAAACTCACTAGATATGCTATATGATATGACAGCTATAAACTCACAAGTTATATGATATGGCAACTATAAACTCACTAGTTATATGATATGACAGCTATAAATTCACTAGTTATATGATATGACAAATATAAACTCACTAGTTATATGATTTATGATATGACAGCTATAAACTCACAAGTTATATGATATGACAGCTATAAACTCACTAGTTATATGACATATGATATGACAGCTATAAACTCACAAGTTATATGATATGACAGCTATAAACTCACACGTTATATATGACAGCTATAAACTCACTAGATATGCTATTTGATATGACAGCTATAAACTCACTAGTTATATGATATATGATATGACAGCTATAAACTCACAAGTTATATGATATGACAGCTATAAACTCACAAGTTATATGATATGACAGCTATAAACTCACTAGTTATATGATATGACAGCTATAAACTCACACGTTATATGATATGACAGCTATAAACTCACTAGATATGCTATATGATATGACAACTACAAATTCACAAGTTACATGATATATGATATGACAGCTATAAACTCACTAGTTATATGATATATGATATGACAGCTATAAACTCACAAGTTATATGATATGACAGCTATAAACTCACAAGTTATATGATATGACAACTATAAACTCACTAGTTATATGATATGAGAAATATAAACTCACTAGTTATATGATATGACAGCTATAAACTCACTAGTTTTATGATATATTATGACAACTATAAACTCACAAGTTATATGATATGACAGTTATAAACTCACAAATTATATGATATTGATATGACAGCTATAAACCCACTAGTTATATGATATGACAGCTATAAACTCACTAGATACAGTGCATTCTGAAAGTATTCATTCCCCTTCCACATTTTGTTACATTACAGCCTTATTCTAAAATTGATTAAATAAAAACAATTCCTCATCAATCTACACACAATACCACATAATGACAAAGTAAAAACAGGTTTTTAGACATTTTTGCTAATTTATAAAGATAAATCACATTTACATAAGTATTCAGACCCTTTACCCAGTACTTTGTTGAAGCAATTTTGGCAGCGTTTACAGCCTCAAGTCTTCTTGAGAATGATGCTACAAGCCTGGCACACCTGTATTTGGGGAGTTTCTCCCATTCTTCTCTGCAGATCCTCTCAAGCTCTGTCAGGTTGGATGGGAAGCATTGCTGCACAGCTATTTTCAGGTCTCTCCAGAGATGTTTGATCGGGTTCAAGTTGGGGCTTTGGCTGGGCCACTCAAGGACATTCAGAGACTTGTCCCGAAGCCACTCCAGCATTGTCTTGACTGTGTGCTTAGGGTCGTCGTCCTGTTGGAAGGTGAACCTTCACCCCAGTCTGAGGTCCTGAGCGCTCTGGAGAAGGTTTTCATCAAGGACCTCTCTGTACTTTGCTCCTTTCATCTTTCCCTTGATTCTGACTAGTCTCCCAGTCCCTGCCGCAGAAAAACATCTCCACAGCATGATGCTGCCACCACCATGCTTCACCGTAGGGATTGTGCCAGGTTTCATCCAGACGTGATGCTTGGCATTCAGGCCGAAGAGTTTAATCTTGGTTTCATCAGACCAGAGAATCTTGTTTCTCATTGTCTGAGTCCTTTAGGTGCCTCCGAGAGGGCTGTCATGTGCCTTTTACTGAGGAGTTGCTTCCATCTGGCCACTCTACCATAAAGGCCTGATTGGTGGAGTGCTGCAGAGATGGTTGTCCTTCTGGGAGATTCTCCAAGCTCCACAAAGGAACTCTAGAGCTATGTCAGAGTGACCATCGGGTTCTTGGTCACCTCCATGACCAAGGCCCTTCTCCCCTGATTGCTCAGTTTGGCCGGGCGGCCAGCTCTAGGAAGAGTCTTGGTGGTTCCAAACTTCTTCCAACTAAGAATGATGGAGGCCACTGTGTTCTTGGGGACCTTCAATGCTGCAGAAATGTTTTGGTACCCTTCCCCAGGTCTGTACCTCAACACAACCCTGTCTCAGAGCTCCACGGACAATTCCTTCAACCTCATGGCTTGGTTTTTTTTCTGACACGCACTGTCAACTGTGGGACCTTATATAGACAGGTGTGTGCTTTTCCAAATCAACTCCAATCAAGTTATAGAAACATCTCAAGGATGATCAATGGAAACAGGATGCACCTGAGCTCAATTTCGAGTCTCATAGCAAAGGGTGTGAATACATATGTAAATAAGGTATTTTTGTTTATATATTTAATAGATTTGCAAAAAGTTCTAAAAACCTGTTTTTGCTTGGTCATTATGGGGTATTGTGTGTAGATTGCTGAGTTTTATTTTGTATTTAATCCATTTTAGAATAAAGCTGTAATGTAACAAAATGTGAAACTAGTCAAGGGGTCTGAATATATGTTATATGACACATGATATGTAATATGAGAGGTGTAAAGTGAAGCTTCTGTCTCGTACTTGTCACTCCAGGCCCCAGTCCACTCTATCTCTCCCCAGGGGTTGCGGATACGGACCAGTTTGGTCTTATTCCCCCTGTACACCACCTGATGGAGAAGGATACTGCATTACACAGATGTTTAGTAGCTGGGCAAATCACCAGCCTTGAGTCAATCAAACTGATGAAAAGGGAAACACATTTGTACTGGTTTCAACGCTGTCTTTTCTGTCCAATCGGATGTAATTATTGTTCTCTCTGTTTAGAACCCCACTAAAACAAACTGGGATTACCCTCTTAGCGTCAATCAAACATTGGCTCACCTCGTCGACCCCTGTCAATGAGTAGGCGTGGCCTTTCACTAGCTTCTTAAAGGTCACGGCCTCCATGTCATGACTGCCGGTGATCTGGGGATAGAGAAAGGACACGGTCAGGGAAGACACACGCACACACACGTACACACACTGCTACATGTGTCTGTTCAGCGTATGTGAGGGGTATCGGTACTGACGTCTATGGAGCAGCCCAGCAGTGAGCCTCTCTCCACGGCCCGGCTGATGATGCTGTAAAGGTCAGAGGGCGCCTTCCTCAGCTCGAACATCTCCGTCACCCCTCCTGTGAAGTCCTCAAAACCCTCTGACGTACTGCCTCCCGACAGAGCCTCATAACAGCCATTCAACCTGCAACAAGGGTTGACAATTCTGTGTCAAAAGTCTATGTAAGACCACAAATCACTCTACAATATGCATACAGACATATCATTTTATATTGACATTTTGGTCATTTAGCAGACGCTCCAATCCAGAGCGATTTACTGATATAATAACACACACAAACATATACATAGACAGAGTGAAAGAAATGCAAAGCCCACGTTTACATTTCAATTCTTCTAACCACCCTCTTCTCCTCTCCTTCCTCATCCCTCCTTACTTGGCATAGGCCTTCTCCAGCAGGGCGCTCCAGAACTCTCCTCCCTCGGCAGAGTGGACAAACAGCAGCTTCCCATCCTTCACCGGCAGCCTGTCATCGATCACCACCTCCACCCACTCCCCATACTGCCAGAACTACAAAACAGAGACACTAGGGAGTTTGTAACCATCTCAGAACTACAACACACATACAGTAGGGAGTTTATAACTATATCAGAACTACAACACACAGACAGTAGGGAGTTTATAACCATATCAGAACTACAACACACAGACAGTAGGGAGTTTATAACCATATCAGAACTACAACACACAGACAGTAGGGAGTTTATAACCATATCAGAACTACAACACACAGACAGTAGGGAGTTTATAACCATATCAGAACTACAACACACAGACAGTAGGGAGTTTATAACCATATCAGAACTACAACACACAGACAGTAGGGAGTTTATAACCATATCAGAACTACAACACACAGACAGTAGGGAGTTTATAACCATATCAGAACTACAACACACAGACAGTAGGGAGTTTATAACCATATCAGAGCTACAACACACAGACAGAAGGGAGTTTATAATCATATCAGAACTACAACACACAGACAGTAGGGAGTTTATAACCATATCAGAGCTACAACACACAGACAGAAGGGAGTTTATAATCATATCAGAACTAGAATGAAGAGTAGAGTAGAATGAAGGGAGTTGTCTCTGGAAGCTGATCCATGGTCAGTTTTCCACAAGGATCATATTCATGTTACTATACACACCAAGAGTGAATACACAGAACATTGAAGAAGACAACAACAAAAATCCCCTCCCCCGCGGATAAGCAGGGAGTTTATGATCACTAACAGCCAATGACCACCAGAGGTCAGAGGTGGCACTAGAACCAGCTCATCGTAGATAGAGCTCAACAGGGGAAATAAGGAACTAAGACTGAGGTAACAACCAGAGGAAGTCATGGTGGGTTCCATGTAGTCTGCCTACACCACTGTGATGCCAGTACGCTTTTAGAGGGAGAAACACAGGCTGCTCAGTAATGTATCACACTCCTCAGCTGCATGCAGTTGACTGATGCAATAACGGCAAGGCAATACAGCTCCACCAGACCAGATGAGATGAGGGAAACCAGGGTCATGTAGAGTATCTATGAAGTACATGGCTCTGGGAAACACTAATGGAACCACATTGAAGACATTTTTTCCCCAAAGTGTCAGAACCAGAAGCCGCAATGATACTTACGAGAGTGCATGAGTGTGTGTGTTTGTGTGTGCGCATGAGTGGGTGTGTGCATGAGTGTGTGTGTGTGCCTGTGTACATGTATGAGTGTGTGTGTGTGCGTGCACGCGTGTGTGTGTGTGTGTGTGTGTGCGTGCATGCATGAGTGTGTGTGTATGTATGTGTGTGTTTGTGTGTGTGCCTGTGAACGTGCATGAGTGTAAGTGTGTGATCAAGATCTCAGCAAAAAAGAGTATAAAATAAATAATACTAATACTGAGCAATATTGTATGCTCAAAAAATATATTTATTTTACACAAGTACAATTGCTCACATAGAGATGTTGTTTAACAAGTAGTATGTTTTTTCTAAATAAGATGGGGGTCAAAAGGATTGCTACCCCTGTTTCCAATACCAAGAATACATGGAACATTATATGGTGCTTTTCAGTTTCCTAAAGGCACTTTACAATTGTAGAAACGAAACAAAAAACAGAGATACTTTGTGAGGATAACGGCACTGGGGCTTCTTCTAAAATGTTTTATGAGATTGGAGAACACACATTCCTCCATACGGAATCTTTCCAGATCCTTGATATCCTTCGTCTGCTCTTATGGACCGCCCTCTTCAGTTCAAACCACAGGTTTTCAATGGGGTTCAAGTCCAGAGACTGAGATGGCTGTTGCAAAATGTCGATTTTGTGGTCAACTAACCATTTCTCATGTCTGCTTGGTGTTATTGTCTTGCTGGAAAATGCACCTGCGGCCAAGTGTCAGCCTCCTGGCAGAGGTAACCAGGTTTTGGGTATAAATTTCCTCCGACTTGGTAAAGTTCATGATGCCGTTGACCTTAACAAGGGCCACAGGACCAGTGGAAGCAAACCAAACATAACGTCAAAGATACACCACCATATTTTACAGTAGGTATGAGGTACTTTTCTTGTTAAGGTCAACGGCATTGACTCCGCCAGGACATTTTAAACAAAAAACTGGTCGCCTCTGCCAGGAGGCTAAAACTTGGCCACAAGTTAATCTTCCAGCAAGATAATAACCCCAAGCACTCATCTAAATCCACAAAGAAATTATTAATTGACCACAAAATCTACATTTTGCAATCTCAGTCTCCGGAATGGAACCCCATTGAAAACCTTTAGTTTGAATTGAAGAGGGCAGTCCATAAGGGCAGTCGAAGGATATCAAGGATCTGGAAAGATTCTGTATGGAGGAATAGTTTAAGCTCCCTCCCAACGTGTTCTCCAATCTTATAATCACAAGGGCAGGGTGCTAGAGTATTGAAAACAAGGTGCCAATAATTTTGACCCTCATCGTTTTTAGATTATTTTTTAATTACTTTTTTAAAGACCCATTGAAGTCAACATCTGATGAATCTAACACTGTAAAAGTGTGATTTTTTATCAGTGTTATTTCCTGATAGTTTCTTGTTGCAAATACAATCTAGACAGGACCTTCTAATCAGCAGGTTTGCATGGGAGGAAGTTTTGGCATTCCATGGTGACATCACCATGCAGTCAATTGATTAATAGACCAATAACAAAGAGCGTTCCAAACCTCTCAGCTTTCCCCTCCCCCACCCAGACCACTCCCAGACAGTAATAGAAATATTCTTGCTTGATCATTTTTTGTTGCCCATTTTAATGGAAATCTATTCAAGTAAGGTACTTAATTGTTACCCAAAAATGATCTGATATTGATATAAAAACAGCTGCATTAGACCTTTAAACAAAATCTATTTAGCTGATAAATTGTATTAGCATAAAATAAACTGAAAACAACTCAAATAAAACTGTTCTTTCTGGTTCATCCCCATTGTTTAGGTGAAAGACAGACAATGAATGCATTTAATGCCTGCTCTGTGGTTGTCCCATTAGGCAAGGGATTTTGAAATCAACCAAACTGCAAAGACATATTAGCCAACATATAGTAGCTAAACCGGGGCGTCGCAAAAGCAGTCTTTTTTTTCACCTGCTAAACTGGAAATGCAACTTCAGGGCTGGGCTGACACAGAGAAGTGGGTGGGGTTATATCCTGCCTGTTTGGCCCTGTCCGGGGGTATCATCGGATGGGGCCACAGTGTCTTCTGATCCCTCCTGTCTCAGCCTCCAGTATTTATGCTGCAGTAGTTTATGTGTCGGGGGGCTAGGGTCAGTCTGTTACATCTGGAGTATTTCTCTTGTCTTATCCGGTGTCCTGTGTGAATTTAAATATGCTCTCTCTAATTCTCTCTTTCTGTCTTTCTCTCGGAGGACCTGAGCCCTAGGACCATGCCTCAGGACTACCTGGTATGATGACTCCTTGTTGTCCCCAGTCCACCTGGCCGTGCTGCTGCTCCAGTTTCAACTGTTCTGCCTGCGGCTATGGAACCCTGACCTGTTCACCGGACGTGCTTGTTGCACCCTCGACAACTACTATGATTATTATTATTTGACCATGCTGGTCATTTATGAACATTTTAACATTTTAACATCTTGACCATGTTCTGTTATAATATCCACCCTGCACAGCCAGAAGAGGACTGGCCACCCCTCATAGCCTGGTTCCTCTCTAGGTTTCTTCCTAGGTTTTTGGCCTTTCTAGGGAGTTTTTCCTAGGGAGTTTTTCCTAGCCACCGTGCTTCTTTCACATGCTTTGCTTGCTGTTTGGGGTTTTAGGCTGGGTTTCTGTACAGCACTTTGAGATATCAGCTGATGTACGAAGGGCTATATAAAAATAAATTTGATTTGATTGATTTGAGAAGTACCACAACACTCCCTCCTCCACAGACACACAAGAGGGGGAATCACATTATGATCACATTACTGAATCTACACTATCAGCCTTTATGGGGCATATCCCAACTTCCACTCAAAGTTGAACACATTGATGACAATAACAGAGGAAGTGAACATTTGATGTAGGTGGAAGTTAGGATTCATTCCTATCATAACTATATCTCAATGTATCTATTTAGCAGAGTTGGGGTCTGATCCACATAAATCCAATCAATTTGTGAACTGATGTATTCCAGTTCAACGGACAGGATAATTTTAACTTAAATTCACCCCAACGTTATCACAACAATATTTGAGATAAACACACCTGTGGTGGCTACAAGAAAGTAAACCATATCGTAGTCAAAGAGCCAGCGGCACTTAAAGTAACTTAATGTAATTGTCAAGTGTTTCCAGATTTCTATGAAATATGACCTATAATTAATTACAATACGAGTGAAATACTTTCCCCCCCAAAAAAGGCAATTAAGTAGGTTAAAAAGCAGCTTTTCCGTGTTGTAATGGTGGGGCTGTATACCTGTTATGAAAAATATGAATGCGAGTAGATTGCTGATTGGCCAGCTCACCCAATGAGGTTGGACGATGTCATTATCTTTCAGGAAATAGCAAGCATTTTTTAAATGTTTAAGATACAAGTTTGAGGTTTTTGAAGTGTTTTTTTTCTCAAATGTATGCTTTGGCCTCAAATACGAGTATAAGATGAATCAACAACATTACTTGGGTATGAGTTAACAGAATATAAACTTTGAAAGGGGGATTTTCACTGGACAGTTACTTTAAACTGTGCAGTTAATTTACCCTTTCACTTTCTGATCAAATCAAATCACATTTTATTGGTCACATACACATGGTTAGCCGATGTTAATGCGAGTGTATCGAAATGCTTGTGCTTCTAGTTCCGACCGTGCAGTAATATCTAACAAGTAATCAATTTCACAAGTAAACAATTTCACAACAACTACATTATACGCACACAAGTGTATAAGAATGAATAAGAATATGTACATATAAATATATTGATAAGCGATGGCCGTGCGGCATAGGCAAGATGCAGTAGATGGTATAGAGCACAGTATATACATATGAGATGATTAATGTAGGGTATGTAAACATTATATAAAGTGGCATAGGCCTGGCAAGAAGCAGGAAGAGGTTCCTCGGTTCAGTTCTGATGTACTCAAATCCTACCTAGGTGTATTGTTTGCAGATAAAGTGTTTATAACTAGTTTATTACTCATTAACTGTGACAGTCGAGATTTTGACTGAACGATCCAGAAATGTCAAGCAGAGAATTTAGGCCGCTTTTTAGTTTTTTTATGCCTTTTCTATAAATACTTGAGCTAAATATCAACTGTAGATCCAGTATTTGGGAAATCAACAGGAATATCATAATATACAGTAGTAATAGAAACAGGAAGTGAGTGTGTGTTGACCTGGAAGTGGAAGATGCCAGCGTACTGTCCTCCGAAGTCCTGTCCATGAGGAACCACTCTGTGGAGGAGATTATCATTCAAAGTCAACGAAGCTATGGCTGCCAGCAACCAGCAGTCACCTGTAACACACACACACGCACATACACACACACGCACACACACACACACACACACACACACACACACACACACACACACACACACACACACACACACACACACACACACACACACACACACACACACACACACACACACACACACACACACACACACAACATAAAACCTCAGTCATAGGTAGACTACGGCAATGATAGCAATGCATTGTATCAGTCATCCCTTCAAGAAGTCAACAACCATTCATTAGAAGGGTGAGTTTTTCTGGCCACATGTTCTGACCAGGAAAAACTCTGTCTGCTAGTCATAGCATTCAACTAATGCCCAGAGTTTTTCCTGCTCTAGCAACACGATAAGGTAAAACTCCTCCCCTTGTTCATCATTTATCTCTTCAAAAGTTTCCAACTGTTCTTCCTTTGAATAATTTCTTGCCTCAAGGGTAGGTGAAGCTAGCTATCTGACAACAACACGTAATCTCAGACATTACTTATTAATTGCAGACAGATACTGCAGTCTGTTTCTGTCTGCTGTGGGAACGAATCACTTCAGCCTGAAGTGGTAAAAACCTTGTAAAACTGGAATGCACCTTATAAGCAACCTGTAAAGAGAGAGGGGTCCAAACATCTGTTAACACACCCTTCACCATGACCCATACGAAACCTCCCATGAGTGTTTGACTTTGAACTGGACCAACAGTATGCTGCTTCAATCACTACACCTACCTCTAACAGAAGAGGACATAAGACAACGCTCCTGCAGAGTATAGAGGTTACTATTTCGTTTTGAAGATGTGAGGTAGCAGAGCGGGGTATAAATTATTCATCCTCTGCAGGGTTTAGAGGAAAACACCTCAATGTCAATCAAAACTTTTCTGTGGGCATATTCATCTTTCTTTCTCTCGCTTTCCATTTCTCTCTTTCTCTCTTTCTCCCTCTCTCCATCTCTCTCTCCATACCTCTCTCTTCTAATTTCTTTGCGTTTATTTAACCAGCTAAGTCCCATTGGGATACACATCTCTGAGCTTGCCAAGAGGCAGCATCATAATCATACTTACAAATACAATTCCTCCCATGGCTCTCTCTCTCCCACCTCCCTCTCTCCCACCTCTCTCTCTCTTTCCTACCTCTCGCCCCCACCTCCCACCTCTCTCTCTTCCCTACCTCTCTCCCCCACCTCCCACTCTCCCCTACCTCCACCCTCTCTACTCTCTCTCTCTCTCCTACCCTTCTCTCTCCGTGAAAGCTGACTAAGTGGTTATTCACCCAGAGCTCCCTGGCAGATATCAGTGCGAGTGGCTCCATCCATTATGAACTGGGGACGGGTACAGATCTCCTGTTGAGAGAAAGAGAGAGCGAGAGAAAGAGAGAGGAAAAAAAATAATTAACAAAAAATCTGAGCAAACTAGAATGCTGTTTGGCCAAAAACAGAGAGAACACAGTGGTAGAATACCTAACCACTGCGACTGACACAAATTTAAGGAAAGCTTTGACTATGTACAGACTCAGTAAGCAAAGCCTTGCTATTGAGAAAGGCCACCATATGCAGACCTGGCTCTCAAGAGAAAACAGGCTATGTGCACACTGCCCACAAAATGAGGTTGAAACTGAGCTGCACTTCCTGGCCTCCTGCCAAATGTATGACCATATTAGAGACACATATTTCCCTCAGATTACACAGATCCACAAAGAACTTGAAAACAAACTCAATTTTGATAAACTCCCATATCTATTGGGTGACCTGTTGCCACAAGAAAAGGGCAACCAGTGAATAACAAACACCATTGTAAATACAACCCATATTTATGTTTAATTATATTCCCTTTTGTACTTTCACTATTTGCACATAATAAGACATTTGAAAGGTCTTTATTCTTTTGGAACTTTTGTGAGCGTAATGTTTACTGTAACTTTTGTTTATTGTCTATTTCACTTGCTGTGGCAATGTAAACATATTTTTCCCATGCCAATAAAGCCCATTAAATTGAAATGAAATTGAAATTGAATTGAGAGGGGAAATATATATATGAGAGAGAGAGAGAGAGAGAGAGAGAGAGAGAGAGAGAGAGAGAGAGAGAGAGGGGAAGATATATGAGAGAGAAAGAGAGAAAGAGAGAGAGAGAGAGAGAGAGAGAGGGAGAGAGAGAGAGAGAAAGAGGGAGAGAGAAAGTGAGTGAGAGAGAGAGAGAGAGAGAGAGAGAGAGAGAGATGGGAAGATATATGAGAGAGAAAGAGAGAAAGAAAGAGGGAGAGAGAGAGAGAGGGAGAGAGAGAGAGAGAGAAAGAGGGAGAGAGAAAGTGAGTGAGAGAGAGAGAGAGAGAGAGAAGAGAGAGAGAGAGAGAGATGGGAAGATATATGAGAGAGAAAGAGAGAAAGAAAGAGGGAGAGAGAGATGGAGAGAGATAAAACAACTGTTTGTAATCTATTTTAAACCTTTCAGATTCTTTCTTTTTCAGTCTCTCAACTTTCACTCACTCACACTGGCTGACTGTTATTTATACTGAGCTCTCTTCCTGTTCTACCCCACAACTCTCAGTCAAAACAAACTCTGAGCTCTGTCTGCTTCTGAGAGAGAGAGAGAGAGAGAGAGAGAGAGAGAGAGAGAGAGAGAGAGAGAGAGAGAGAGAGAGAGAGAGAGGAAGAGGGGTTAGATCACATACAACAATCAGTCCAAGGTAGGGATTATAACCTCAGCTGAACACTGACATTTCACCTTTCCTTTCCCCACACTGCACCTCAACACAAATAACTGCTGTGCTCTTTGCACACTGACCACCATGTAATCTCTGTTGTCAATCGCCCAAGTGATTCCTAGACTACGTCATTAAAAAATAATTTTTGGAAAAGACATTTCCACTACGTTACTGGATACTGTATCTCCTGTCTCTGTCTCTTAACCATCCCTCATCCACAGTTAACTCAACACAGAGCAGTGTGAGCGCTAGTTAGCTACGCTATACAAAGCTTTTTACGCATTTTAGGCTGTGGAGCAGAGCCGTGTGGTGTGTGTTCTCTCCAGGGATGTCAATATCACAGTTCTGAGGGAAGAGGCGTTGGAGGAGATGCATTCTGGAAGGGACTACGGAGAGATGGAGCGTGAAGAGCATTAGGAAAGAACGGCCCAACAGCTAGGACACACGGCATGAAACACACACACACACAGCATTAAACAGAAACACTCAGACACACACACACAGGGCGGCACTGGAACATGCACACACACACACTTACATACACACACACACACACACACACACACACACACACACACACACACACACACACACACACACACACACACACACACACACACACACACACACGGCATGAAACACACACACACAGCATTAAACAGAAACACTCAGACACACACACACACACAGGGCAGCACTGGAACATGCACACACACCACACACACACACACACACACACACACACACACACACACACACACACACACACACACACACACACACACACACACACACACACACACACACACACACACACACACACACACACACAGTTGCCTTTAAAAGATAAATAATGATGTCCTAGTCCAACTGTATGAGGGTAGTGTTATATTGTGTTGTGTTGTCATATTCATATGGGCCCTTTAAGGATCGGGACTAAACTCAGTAAGGTTCAGTCCGGGTTTTCCTTCGAATAGTCCATACAACTAGGGCGCAAAGTTCTCCTGGTCAGGTGATGTGGACTGCTCTAAGATAAGTTCAGTTAGAATACGATCTAGGGTCAGTAATAATATGGACTGGGTTCAGTAAGAATATGTTCTAGGTTCAGTTACAATATGGTCTAGGTTCAGTAAGAATATGGTCTAGGTTCAGTAAGAATATGGTCTAGGTTCAGTAAGAATATGGTCTAGGTTCAGTAAGAATATGGTCTAGGTTCAGTAAGAATATGGTCTAGGTTCAGTAAGAATATGGTCACGTCCTGACCATAGTAAGATGTTATTTTCTATGGTAGAGTAGGTCAGGGCGTGACAGGGGGTGTTTTGTGTTTTTCTATATTTTCTATATCTATGTTTAGTTCTAGTTTTCTATTTCTATGTTGTTGTTTTTTGGGATGATCTCCAATTAGAGGCAGCTGGTCCTCGTTGTCTCTAATTGGAGATCATAATTAAGTTGGGTTTTTTCCACCTGTGTTTGTGGGTAGTTCTTTTCTGTTTAGTTAGTCTGTGTACCTGACAGAACTGTGAGCTGATCGTTTTCGCTTTTATTATTTTCTTTAGTGTTCTGAGTTAGAAAATACATTTCATCATGAGAACTCAAGACGCTGTGCTTTGGTCCCCTCTCTACGACAGCCGTTACAAATATGTTCTAGGTTCAGTTAGAATATGGTCTAGGTTCAGTAAGAATATGGTCTAGGTTCAGTTAGAATATGGTCTAGGTTCAGTAAGAATATGGTCTAGGTTCAGTTAGAATATGGTCTAGGTTCAGTTAGAATATGGTCTAGGTTCAGTTAGAATGTGGTCTAGGTTGAGTTAGAATATGGTCTAGGTTCAGTAAGAATATGGTCTAGGGGTTCAGTTAGAATATGGTCTAGGTTCAGTTAGAATATGGTCTAGGGGTTCAGTTAGAATATGGTCTAGGTTCAGTTAGAATATGGTCTAGGTTCAGTAAGAATATGGTCTAGGTTCAGTAAAAATATGGTCTAGGTTCATTAAAAATATGGTCTAGGTTCAGTAAGAATATGGTCTAGGTTCAGTAAGAATATGGTCTAGGTTCAGTAAGAATATGGTCTAGGTTCAGTAAGAATATGGTCTAGGTTCAGTTAGAATATGGTCTAGGTTCAGTTAGAATATGGTCTAGGTTCAGTTAGAATATGGTCTAGGTTCAGTAAGAATATGGTCTAGGTTCAGTAAGAATATGGTCTAGGTTCAGTTAGAATATGGTCTAGGTTCAGTAAGAATATGGTCTAGGTTCAGTAAGAATATGGTCTAGGTTCAGTTAGAATATGGTCTAGGTTCAGTTAGAATATGGTCTAGGTTCAGTTAGAATATGGTCTAGGTTCAGTTAGAATATGGTCTAGGTTCAGTTAGAATATGGTCTAGGTTCAGTAAGAATATGGTCTAGGTTCAGTTAGAATATGGTCTAGGTTCAGTTAGAATATGGTCTAGGTTCAGTTAGAATATGGTCTAGGTTCAGTTAGAATATGGTCTAGGTTCAGTAAGAATATGGTCTAGGTTCAGTTAGAATATGGTCTAGGTTCAGTTAGAATATGGTCTAGGGGTTCAGTTAGAATATGGTCTATGTTCAGTTAGAATATGGTCTAGGGGTTCAGTTAGAATATGGTCTAGGTTCAGTTAGAATATGGTCTAGGTTCAGTAAGAATATGGTCTAGGTTCAGTTAGAATATGGTCTAGGTTCAGTAAGAATATGGTCTAGGTTCAGTTAGAATATGGTCTAGGTTCAGTTAGAATATGGTCTAGGTTCAGTTAGAATATGGTCTAGGGGTTCAGTTAGAATATGGTCTATGTTCAGTTAGAATATGGTCTAGGGGTTCAGTTAGAATATGGTCTAGGTTCAGTAAAAATATGGTCTAGGTTCATTAAAAATATGGTCTAGGTTCAGTAAGGACAGGTACGGCCAGGAGTTTCCTGCATCTAGCTGGTAACTAGAGCCCAGGGAGAGGAAAGGTCTAACACTATAGTGTCTGCAGGTTTCACTCCTCCCTTGGAACTGATTGATCAATTAAGGTCACTGATTATTTAGGAACTCCCCTCAATTGGTTGCTTATGTCATAATTGGACACAAATTAAAAGGCAATAACAAAAACCAGCAGACACGCGACCCTCTGTAGAATGGATTGACACCACTGAATAGATTGACACCCCTGAATAGATTTACACCCCTGTATGGTATGACACCCCTGTATGGATTGACACCCCTGCATGGTATGACACCCCTGCATGTATTTACACCCCTGTATGGATTGACACCCCTGTATGGTATGACACCCATGAATGGTATGACACCCCTGTATGGATTTACACCCCTGTATGGATTGACACCCCTGTATGGTATGACACACATGAATGGTATGACACCCCTGTATGGTATGACACCCCTGTATGGTATGACACCCATGAATGGTATGACGCCCCTGTATTGATTGACACCCCTGTATAGTATGACACCCATGTATGGATTGACACCCCTGGACTAATAGGGTCAGTAGGGAAGGAGAAGGATCAGCCTAAACTCCATCCTCTGTATCATCTCACCGGGGGTCTCTTCCAGCGTACTCCCTGGGTCTTGGAGGAGCGGGGTCCCAGCTCATTGAACCCCAGAGAGGAGGCGACGCAGGGGAACAGGCTGTCCTCAAACAGGCTGCTGCTCTGGAGACACTGGGCCCTCAGCCACTCAAAGTCCTGGCCCTGGAACTTGACGGCGTTGTGGTTCTGACCCAGACCCTCGTCCCGGTCCCACTGGCTCCGCAGCTTGGCGGCCATCCCCGACGCGTACACCTGCTCCATTCTTACCTACAGCAGACGGCTGTGGCAGGGGTCTGAGGTCACAGCTGATCCAGGGAGCCTGTCAGGGAGGAGGTTTATGGCTGATGTCCAATCAGGAATCAGACAGGGAACAGACAATTAAGAGGTGTGAGTTAAAGATAAGGCTGGGATAATAGACTGTGACTTAATGTTGGCTTAATGGAACACAGTGACAGTCCTAGTCATGTAAAGGTGACAGAGTGGGGACTGGAGGATGACTGGAGGATGACTGGAGGATGACTGGAGGATGACTGGAGGATGACTGGAGGGTGACTGGAGGGTGACTGGAAGATGGGCTCAGGAGTAAGATGTCTTCTTCACAGCACCAGGCAGATCTCAGAGCCACGGCAACAATATGAAGCAATTCACTGAATATCTGCTTGACTGGCTGTAAATTTTTGCAGACAGAGCTCAGAAGCCAATAGGGTGAGACTCTACCTTGTTATCCCACCAACACCCCTGGAAAACAGAGAGCGAGAAAAAGATCAATTAAATTCAAAAACATGAATATCTGCTTATGTTAAACGGCTGTACGAATGTATACGTCATTCAATTACAGGCTTGTTCAGCTCTGTGCAGCACAACAACAACAAAAGGATACACAGGTAAGACAGAGAGTTAGCAAATAGCACGTTGCCTCCCCTACCGCTGATTCATTTGCAGACAGCCGTGCATGCTAGCTAGCATAGGATTACACACAATAATAGTCCCATCAATCAAACTCTGTAGTTCAGTTCTCTATCGAATAACACTGTAACACACTGTGAACAGTGTTGAGTCATAAGTGATTGTCTCGAGGAGATGGTGTAACTTGGTGTATTGGATGCTATTGTGTGTGTGTGTGTGTGTGTGTGTGTGTGTGTGTGTGTGTGTGTGTGTGTGTGTGTGTGTGTGTGTGTGTGTGTGTGTGTGAGACAGAGTGTAAACAGTGGGTTACTGAGAGGGTGTGGTGCCGTTTAACCTAGAGGAGAACATGCAAAAAAACTCTCTCAGGCTCTCTGGTGACTACTGCACAGTCAGAGGAACTGCTGCCTGTTTCAGTTTGCTGTCATTAGTTCCACAGCCTCTCTTTTATTATTTCTAACCTGTTTCCTCACATCACTCTATTTCTTCACTCTCCCCCTTTCTCACTCTTGTTCTCCCACAAACAAACACAAATAGAGAGAGAGAGAGAGAGAGGGAGAGAGAGAGAGAGAGGGAGAGGGAAAGCGAGAGAGAGAGAGAAAACAACTACTTCTAATCTATTTTAAAAGTTGTCTGACTTTCAAATGTTTAGTCTGTTTAACATCTCTTTCTCTCTTCCTTTTTCGGTCTCTCAAATTTCACTTACTCACACTGGCTGACTGTTATCTACAATGAGTTCTCTTCCTGTTCTACCCCTCAGCTGTCAGCCAAAACAAACCCTGAGCTTGTCTGCTTCTCATTGGTTCAGAGAGTGGCAGGAGAACCCAGTCACAGCTTTCACCTACTACACTGAGCCACACCCATCACCTATGGCCTGTTCTGCCTTTGACTGACTCAAACATTCTTCTGGTCAGAGTTGTGCATATAGTTAGTAGGAGTCTTCTCAACAAGAAGGGTTTCAACTTATTTGAATATTCAGAGTTCCTCACATGTAGAATATTTCTCTGTTTGCGCCTCACTGCAAATAGTTTCATTGATATGAAATGACAGATTAGTAGTCTGCAAGTCCAGACTCATCATAACTACATCAACCCTACTGCTGTTCCAGTGAAATACTTGATGTTTCTGACTGTACTGTAGCATATTACTACTGTGTCCGTATTGCTACTGAAGTAGCCTAAAACTGAGATTGAAAAAAATCGATGAAACAACAACGTGGCACTACAGACGTCTGTATTACATAGAAGATAACAGAGAGAGAGAGAGAGAGAGAGAGAGAGAGAGAGAGAGAGAGAGAGAGAGAGAGAGAGAGAGAGAGAGAGAGAGAGAGATAGAGAGAGAGAGAGAGAGAGAGAGAGAGAGAGAGAGAGAGATAGAGAGATAGAGAGAGAGAGAGAGAGATAGAGAGAGACAGAGAGAGAGAGAGAGAGAGAGAGAGAGAGAGAGAGCCCTTTATGGTTGTGAGGTCTAGGTTCTGCTTACCAACCAAGAATACACAAAATGGGACAAACACCATATTGAGACTCTGTCATGGTTCCTCCTGTTACCAGAGGGCGGCAGAGACCGTCCTATAGACATTAACGACACTCAGGTGTGTCCTATTTACTCGTTATGATTTCCCTGTTAAATAGGTGTGTTGTCCTTTGCTGAAGTTAGAATTGTTAACTGTGTGCGGTCGTTTCCTGAGTACGTTTTTGAGACTTAGAGTTTGTTGTTTTTTCAAGTGTAATGTAATCTTGCGGCTACCGGTTCTCAGTAAAGTATTATGTTTATCCTTAACCACTGATTCCTCATCTGATCTCTTCTCTGCACCTGCGTCCAAACTTACCACGCCATCCGTGTCCCATGTAAAACACCAAATAATGCAAGCAGAGCAGAATCCAGAATAGAAACATTAAATTCTTCAACCACCTAAAAGGAAGCAATTCCCAAACCTTCCATAACAAAGCCATCACCTACAGAGAGATGAACCTGGAGAAGAGTCCCCTAAGCAAGCTGGTCCTGTGACTCTGTTCACAAACACAAACAGACCCCACAGAGCCCCAGGACAGCAACACACTTAGACCCAACCAGATCATGAGAAAACAAAAAGATAATTACTTGACGCAAAAAATGTGATACAATATTTTACAAACTACAATTCTATTTGGACATAAACAGAGAGTACACAGTGGCAGAATACCTGACCACTGTGACTGACACAAATTTAAGGAAAGCTTTGACTATGTAGACTCAGTGAACATAGCCTTGCTATTGAGAAAGGCCGCCTTAAGCAGTCCTGGCTTTTAAGAGAAGACAGGCTACGTGCACACTGCCCACAAAATGAGGTGGAAACTGAGTTGCACTTCCTAACCTCCTGCCAAATGTATGACCATATTAGAGACACCTATTTCCCTCAGATTACACAGATCCACAAAGAATTTGAAAACAAACTCCATTTTGATAAACTCCCATATCTATTGGGTGAAATAGTACAGTATGCCATCACAGCAGCAAGATTTGTGAACTGTTGCCACAAGAAAAGGGCAACCAGTGAAGAACAAACACCATTGTAAATACTAGAGGTCGACCGATTATGATTTTTTTTCAACGCCGATACGGCTACCGATTATTGCGGGACAAAAACGCCCGATGCCGATTAATCGGCCGGTTTATATATATATATATATATATATATATATATATATATATATATATATAACACTGCTCAAAAAAATAAAGGGAACACTTAAACAACACAATGTAACTCCAAGTCACTCACACTTCTGTGAAATCAAACTGTCCACTTAGGAAGCAACACTGATTGACAATACATTTCACATGCTGTTGTGCAAATGGAGTAGACAACAGGTGGAAATTATAGGCAATTAGCAAGACACCCCCAATAAAGGAGTGGTTCTGCAGGTGGGGACCACAGACCACTTCTCAGTTCCTATGCTTCCTGGCTGATGTTTTGGTCACTTCTGAATGCTGGCGGTGCTTTCACTCTAGTGGTAGCATGAGACGGAGTCTACAACCCACACAAGTGGCTCAGGTAGTGCAGCTCATCCAGGATGGCACATCAATGCGAGCTGTGGCAAGAAGGTTTGCTGTGTCTGTCAGCGTAGTGTCCAGAGCATGGAGGCGCTACCAGGAGACAGGCCAGTACATCAGGAGACGTGGAGGAGGTCGTAGGAGGGCAACAACCCAGCAGCAGGACCGCTACCTCCGCCTTTGTGCAAGGAGGAGCAGGAGGAGCACTGCCAGAGCCCTGCAAAATGACCTCCAGCAGGCCACAAATGTGCATGTGTCTGCTCAAACGGTCAGAAACAGACTCCATGAGGGTGGTATGAGGGCCCGACGTCCACAGGTGGGGGTTGTGCTTACAGCCCAACACCGTGCAGGACGTTTGGCATTTGCCAGAGAACACCAAGATTGGCAAATTCTCCACTGGCGCCCTGTGCTCTTCACAGATGAAAGCAGGTTCACACTGAGCACATTCGACAGACGTGACAGAGTCTGGAGACGCCGTGGAGAACGTTCTGCTGCCTGCAACATCCTCCAGCATGACCGGTTTGGCGGTGGGTCAGTCATGGTGTGGGGTGGCATTTCTTTGGGGGGCCGCACAGCCCTCCATGTGCTCGCCAGAGGTAGCCTGACTGCCATTAGGTACCGAGATGAGCTACTCAGACCCCTTGTGAGACCATATGCTGGTGCGGTTGGCCCTGGGTTCCTCCTAATGCAAGACAATGCTAGACCTCATGTGGCTGGAGTGTGTCAGCAGTTCCTGCAAGAGGAAGGCACTGATGCTATGGACTGGCCCGCCCGTTCCCCAGACCTGAATCCAATTGAGCACATCTGGGACATCATGTCTCGCTCCATCCACCAACGCCACGTTGCACCACATACTGTCCAGGAGTTGGCGGATGCTTTAGTCCAGGTCTGGGAGGAGATCCCTCAGGAGACCATCCGCCACCTCATCAGGAGCATGCCCAGGCGTTGTAGGGAGGTCATACAGGCACGTGGAGGCCACACACACTACTGAGCCTCATTTTGACTTGTTTTAAGGACATTACATCAAAGTTGGATCAGCCTGTAGTGTGGTTTTCCACTTTAATTTTGAGTGTGACTCCAAATCCAGACCTCCATGGGTTGATAAATTGGATTTCCATTGATTATTTTTGTGTGATTTTGTTGTCAGCACATTCAACTATGTAAAGAAAAAAGTATTTAATAAGATTATTTCTTTCATTCAAATCTAGGATGTGTTGTTTAAGTGTTCCCTTTATTTTTTTGATATATATATATATATATATATATATATATATATATATATATATATATTTGTAATAATGACAATTACAATAATACTGAATGAACACTTATTTTAACTTAATATAATACATCAATAAACTCTATTTAGTCTCAAATAAATAATGAAACAAGTTCAATTTGCTTTAAATAATGCAAAAACAAAGTGTTGGAGAAGAAAGTAAAAGTGCAATATGTGCCATGTGAGAAAGCTAACGTTTAAGTTCCTTGCTCAGAACATATGAAAGCTGGTGGTTAACATAAGTCTTAAATATTCCCAGATCAGAAGTTTTAGGTTGTAGTTATTATAGGACTATTTCTCTCGATACCATTTGTATTTCATAAACCTTTGACTATTGGATGTTCTAATAGGTACTTTAGTATTGCCAGCCTAATCTCGGGGGTTGATAGGCTTGAAGTCATAAACAGTGCAATGCTTGAAGCACAGCGAAGAGCTGCTGGCAAATGCAGGAAAGTGCTGTTTGAATGAATGCTTACGAGCCTGCTGCTGCCTACCACTGCGCAGTCAGACTGCCCTATCAAATCATAGACTTAATTATAATATAATAGCACACACAAATACGAGCCTTAGGTCATTAATATGGTCAAATCCGGAAACTATCATTTCGAAAACCAATGTTTATTCTTTCAGTGAAATACGGAACCGTTCCGTGTTTTATCTAACGGGTGGCATCCCTAAGTCTAAATATTGCTGTTACATTGCACAACCATCAATGTTATGTCTTAATTATGTACAATTCTGGCAAATTAATTACGGTCTTTGTTAGGAAGAAATGGTCTTCACACAGTTCGGAACGAGCCAGGCGGCCCAAACTGCTGCATATACCCTGACTCTGCTTGCACAGAACGCAAGAGAAGTGACACAATTTCCCTAGTTTAAAGAAATTCATGTTAGCAGGCAATATTAACTAACTATGCAGGTTTAAAAATATATACTTGTGTATTGATTGATGTTTATGGTTAGGTACATTGGTGCAACGACAGTGCTTTTTTCGCGAATGCCCTTGTTAAATCATCACCCGTTTGGTGAAGTAGGCTGTGATTCAATGATAAATTAACAGGCATCGATTATATGCAACGCAGAACAAGCTAGATAAACTAGTAATATCATCAACCATGTGTAGTTAACTAGTGATTATGTTAAGATTTATTGTTTTTTATAAGATAAGTTTAATGCTAGCTAGCACCTTACCTTGGCTCCTTGCTGCACTCACATAACAGGTGGTCAGCCTGCCACGCAGTCTCCTCGTGGAGTGCAATGTAATCGGCCGAAATTGGTGTCCGAAAATGCCGAATACCGATTGTTATGAAAACTGGAAATCGGACCTAATTAATCGGCCATTCCGATTAATCGGTCGACCTCTAGTAAATACAACCTATATTTATGTTTATTTATTTTCCCTTTGTACTTTAACTATTTGCACATCATTACAACACTGTATATAGACATAATATGAGATTTGAAATGACTTTATTCTTTTGGAACTTTTGTGAGTGTAACGTTCGTTTACTGTTCATTTCTTTTATTTCACTTTTGTTTATTATCTATTTAACTTGCTTTGGCAATGTTAACATATGTTTCCCATGCCAATAAAGCCCCTTAAATTGAAAAATTAATTGAGAGAGAGGACATAGGTTAATACGTTTAAGCTATAATAACACCATTGTTTGTGTTAAAGCATTAGAACCAGTGCAAGAGTAATTCTGCATGCCTTTCCAAATAGCAGGGAGCTCACATTTCACCATCCACTGTGTTCCCCTACTCGCTCACTGTAACTAAACATCTCAAGTGTCTTTTCTCCTGGGTAAACGAAATGGTCACACTGACACGACACGTTCCAGAAGTGTGTGTGGGCCAGTGATAACAATGTTGTAATGGGTGTGTAGTTCTAGATTATAAACAGATATAAAAAGGTAAAACTCAATTCTGACTGTCAGGAAGTTTTTCAGAAAAACAACAGACGGCCTGGCCAGCTGTCAAAGGCATGCTCTCATCAAGTTGACAAAGATGAGAGGCTGTGTTCTTTAACACTGCTTGTCCAGCTTAGCTGCGTTTCAACCAATAATTGTCTTTTGACATTGGGCTGGGAGACATACTTGTAAGTAGGCTATGTCTTCCAGCACAATGTCAAAGGACAATTCTTGGTTGAATCGCAGTTAAGCTGAACAAGCAGTGTTAAAGAATATTGCCTCTCATCTGGCTGCCCATGCCTTTCGTACAATTGACAATTTTCACATGTGGATTTAGTTGTGGCTTTTACAACAAGAGGCAAGTCCGACCATAGTCAGTTTGTGGAATATCTGAGGAAAGTAAAGAAGCTAGATAGGCAAGTTTTTGTTGTTGTTAATAGTTCATTTGAAATATGCAGAATAAACTGAATAGAATTGGCCAGTCCAAAACATGTATAAAAGTAGGCGAACGGCCATGAAATCCTGACACCGTTACAATGTTTCAACACTGCTGGTCTACGACACGTTGTTTCAAAACTAGGCTACATCCGCTCATGTTCTCAAACTCATTGCCAGCCAGCTGCAGCAACGTGAAACAGATGTGTCCAATATTGCAATGACTGTCGTCCTTTCGTCCTAGTAAACTGATAATAGCCATCATTTGTACAGTGGTGAGATGTTACACTCCTGTTTTTATAAACACTAATGACATACCTTTCCTATACCTTGTGGTGGTTATTTTCAGGTTCAATATGTTGTTTTTTCCCTTACGTGTTTAGTTCTGTTCCACCTACAGCTCACTTCACAGCTTGTACTGTATTTGGTTTAGAAACACCCTGCCACTGTCCTGCAGGCAACAATGCTTCTTTCAAAATTACAGGCCTGTGCAGCACAGACAAAATGACAGGCCTGTGCAGCACAGACAAAATAAAATAAAAAAGATACACAAGTATTACAAAGAGTTAGCAAATAGCACGTTGCCTCCCTTCTCTCCTATTCATTTTAGCCAGCAGAGGATTACTCACAATAATAGTCCCGTGATTCAAACTGACTGTAGTTCAGTTCTCTATTGAATAACACACTATGAACAGCGTTGAGTCATAAGTGCTTGTCTCGGGGAGATGGTTTGGATGTCATTTATGAGTGTCTTATAGTGTAAACAGTGGGGTGTTGAGAGGGTGTGGTGCCATTTAACCTCGAGGAGAATGGGAGGCCACATGCATTTTAGTCATTTAGCAGAAGCTATTATCCAGAGTGATTTACAGGAGCAATTAGGGTTAAGTGCCTTGCTCAAGGGCACATCAGCAGATGTTTCACCGAGTCGGCTCGGCGATTCGAAGCAGCAAACTTTCGGGTAATGGCCCAACACTCTTAATAACCGCTAGGCTACCTGCTACCCTGCCACACCTAAGAATATGTAAAACAGAGAGAGAGGGAGAGATAAAACCACTGTTTCAAATCTATTTTAAACCTTTCAGATGTTTAGTCTGTTTAGCCTCTTTTGCTCTTCCATTCTTTCTTTTTCAGTCTCTCAACTTTCACTCACTCACACTGGCTGACTGTTATTTACTCTGAGCTCTCTTCCTGTTCTACCCCACAACTGTCAGTCAAAACAAACTCTGAGCTCTGTCTGCTTCTCATTGGTTCAGAGAGTTGCAGGAGAACCCAGTCACAGAATTCACCTACTACACTGAGCCACACCCATCACCTATGGCCTATTCTGTTGTTGACCCACTCAAACATTCTCCTACTGGTCAGTTGGAGTTGAGGCGAAACTGAAAGGAAAGACAATGAAAGAGTTGTACCACCATAGGATAGGAGAGAGAATGCAGTGAACACATCTCTTGTAGTGGGAAAACACCATATTTTGGGGGACAGTTACAGCACCTACCCAATCCCTACTTAACCTGTACAGGTTCCAGTATGTCAGTTTTCCACATGTCTTAGGTTCGACAGAGAGACACAGAGTTCGACAGACAGATGCAGAGTGGATGAGATTACATGGGAGATATACATGTAAAATGGAAACAGCCACCACTCACACATGGACAGTGGGTAGAGTTAGAAAAAAAGGTTCCAAAAGTGTTTCTTCGGCTGTCCCATAGGAGAACCCTTTTTGGTTCGAGGTAGAACTCTTTTGGGGTCCATGTAGATCCCTCTGTGTAAAGGGTTCTACATGGAAATCAAAAGGGTTCTACCTGGCAGAAAAAAAGGGTTCTGCAAAGGGTTCTCCCTTTGGGGACAGCAGAAGAACTCTTAGGTTTTAGATAGCACCTTTTTCTCTAAGAGTGTGCTGTAGTTAGACACTGTGATACCTCATCAGTATCAACTCTCATCGAGTTGACAAAGTGAACACCCGGACAGTGTTGAATAGTCTTTCATCTGGCCGCAGATGAATTTCACACAATCGACAGTTTCTGCATTAGGATTTAGTTGTGGCTTTTACAACAAGAGACAAGTCCAACCATAGTAGGCTAGTATTTTTGTGGAATATCTGAGAGGACAGTACAAAGGCTAGGGAGGGTTATTTGTTAATAACCAGTTAATTAATTCGAAATATGCCAAGGTTAACTTTTAACACCCTTTGCCTTCGGCACAAACGAATAGAATTGATCAGTCTAAAATATAAAAGTTAGCCTACATTGTTTCAACACTGCTCCAAGATGTTTCAAAACTAACGTAACATCTGTTCATGTTCGCAAACTGATTGCGAGCCAGAAAACTGAAACAGATGTGTCCAATACGGCTCCGACTGTCGCCCTTCTTCGTACTAAACTAGTAATCGCCATAATTTGTACAGTAGCGAGGAGTTATACTTCTGTTTTAAAAGCAGATCCTACCTTTTGGTGGTTATTTTGAGATTCGATATGTTGTTTTGTTTTCTCTGTTCTCTCCCTTACATGTTTAATTCCGTTCCATCCACAGCTCAGTTCACAGCTGCATATTCGGTTTAGAAACGCCCTACCACTTCTCCCCAGGAAGAATGCTCCAATGACTCATTGAACGAGTACAAGCTAGCGTTGGCGCTCGAGTTCTACACCTGAAACACACTTTATGTTACTGTAAGCCATTGGATTTACACAGTAATATACTTATAGTCCACTATAAATGTGCTTTGCGATAACAATCATTTTCACTTAATAGCTTGCCCACACTCATACAATTCTAAATTGCTTTATTCACATTTAATTTGTTCACACTTTGTTTTTGCACAGGGATATTGCCATGTTTTTTAAACTTTATGCTACAGCACCTGGCTATTTGTTATAATATCCATTGAACCTTTTACTTCACCTTGGCATGTCAATTTGGCAAAGATCGTACTTTTTTTTGTAGATGTTGCTTCCCAGAGCCATATACAGTATTTAGAGAGTTCAGTTTCAGTTTGAAGTTTTAATGTCACGTGCACAAGTGCAGTGAAATGCCTTTCTTGCAAGCTCTAAACCCAACAATGCAATAATCAATATCAATGTAGTACTAAAAATAACATAAGGTAGAACAAAAACACACAAGAAATACAAATAAGAGGAACACAAGAAAGTAAGTAAGCATACTATGTACAGGGTCAGTCAGTTCCAGTACCATATTTACAATGTGCAGGGATACTGGAGTGATGGAAGCTAGAGGTACAGTACATTACCAAAAGTATGTGGACACCTGCTCGTCGAACATCTCCTAAAAAAAATGATGAGCATTAAAATGAAGTTGGTCCCCCCTTTGCTGCTATAACAGCCTCCACTCTTCTAGGAAGGCTTTCCACTAGATGTTGGAACATTGCCGCGGGCACTTGTTTCCATTCAGCCACAAAAGAATTAGTGAGGTTGGACACTGATGTTGGGCGATTAGGCCTGGCTCGCAGTCTGCCTTCCAATTCATCTCAAAGGTGTTCGATGGGATTGAATCGGGGCTCTGTGCAGGCCAGTCAAGTTCTTCCACACTGATCTCGACAAACCATTTCTGTATGGACCTTGCTTTGTGCACGGAGGCATTGTCATACTGAAACAGGAAAGGGCCTTCCCCAAACTGTTGCCACAAAGTTGGAAGCACAGAATCGTCTAGAATGTCATTGTACACTATAGTGTTAATATTTCCCTTCACTGGAACTAAGGGGCCTAGCCAAAACCATGCAAAAACATCCCCAGAGCATTATTCCTCCCCCACCAAACTTTACAGTTGTACTATGCATTGGGCAGGAAGCGCTCTCCAGGCATCTGGCAAACCCAGATTCGTCCGTTGGACTGCCAGATGGTAAAGTGTGATTCATCACTCCAGAGAATGCGTTTCCACTGCTCCAGAGTCCAATGGTGGTGAGCTTTACACCACTCCAGCCGACGCTTGGCATTGCGAATGGTGATCTTAGGCTTGTGTGCGGCTGCTCGGCCATAGAAACCCATTCCATGGAAACCCGACTAACAGTTCTTGTGCTGACGTTGCTTCCAAAAACAGTTTGGAACTCAGTAGTGAGTGTTGCAACCGAGGACAGGCGACTTGGTGATCCCGTTCTGTGAGCTTATGTGGCCTACCAATTCGCGGCTGAGCCATTGTTGCTCCTAGACGTCTCCACTTCACATTAACAGCACTTACAGTTGACCGGGACAGCTCTAGCAGGGCAGAACTTGGACGAACTGACTTGTTGGAAAGGTGGCATCCTATGACGGTGCCACATTGAAAGTCACTGAGCTCTTCAGTAAGGCCATTCTACTGCCAATGTTTGTCTATGGAGATTGCATGGCTGTGTGCTCAATTTTATACACGTGTCACTAACAGCTGTGGCTGAAATAGCCGAATCCACTAATTTGATTGGGTGTCCACATACTTTTGTATATATAGCGTATGTATAGGGGTAAGGTGACTAGGCATCAGGATAAATGATAAACAGAGTACCAGCAGCGTATATGATGAATGTACTGTATGGGAGTTGGTGTGCGTGTGTGTAGAGTCAGTATAAATGTATGCGTATATTATGTGTGTGAGAGCAAATTATGAAGTGAGTGTTTGTGTGTGTGTTGGAGTATTGGTGTGTGTGAGTGTGTAGGGCCCTGTGAGTGTGCATAGAAACAATGCAAAAATAAGAATGAAAGACAAAGGTCAACTCAGATAGTCTGTGTAGGCGTTCTGTTAGCTATTTAGTTAGCTATTTAGCAGTCTTTTGGCTTGGGGATAGAAGCTGTTCAAGAGCCTGTTGGTGTCAGACTTTATGCACTGGTATCGCTTGCCATGAGGAAGCAGAGAGAACAGTCTATGGCTTGGGTGGCTGGAGTCTTTAATTAATGATTGTCTCAGCCTTCCTTTCACAACGCCTGATTTTGAGGTCTCTCTAAACGATCAGTTACATTGCATTGTAACTATATTCCCCATGTAATATTATATTCCCCACATAATATTCCCCATATAATGTTAACGTGGAGCTAACATGGCTGCCATAGAATGTTGTAGTGTCGTATTAATGCATCATATTGCAGAAACTGCATTGTTACAAACTCTCCAAATCCATGGCTCTGCTATCATCTAGTGGTTGTAATTTGGAAACGCAGTTATTCCTCTTACCACTGACTACATTACCCAGATTTCTCCAACTGCTTGTTCCGGTATACTGAAATTTCCCATCGTGCCTTTCATGATTCGTCTGGTTCTCGTTGCTCTCGTTTCTGTTGTTTCTGTAGAGAGCCATTGATCGGTAGAATTTCGAGATGGCATCTGACGGACCGCCGGGGACCGAACCTATGCCCTCCGACTTGGGGAGCTCTGTGGCGGCCCTCAATACATGGACCAACCCAGAGCTTCAAGCCAAGCTAGGCGAGCTAGGCGCACCCAACATGGGTAAGAAGCCGAAGTAGCAAGCTTTAAATGGGACGAATGCGTGCATTGTGTGTAGCTAGCCTGCTAGCTACTATAGCTTGTTGCTAACAGGTTAACCATATTTAGTTCCGCGGCAAGTTAGCTAGCTACATAGCAGGCCTTCGTGGAATTAAAGGAGAGTGCAAATGATCAGCTAGTTACCTACACAATTACTATATTACAAGTTTGTTCACCATCTCTACGAAGAGAACTTTTCTACGAATGTCCATTCGTTAGCTAACGAACTAGTCAATTTTGATTGATAGCTAACAGCTAATCACTCGGGTGTTTAATAACTGATAAGCTAAAGTGATACATGGTAGTCGCGCACGAGCCTTTGTTGTCAGCATCATTGCGCGAGCGACTAAGTTGAATTTAAACTTATTTAATTTGTAATTAAACATTTGTTGTTGTTGTCCTATGTTATTTATCGTGTTCATTGTTGGTTTACAGTTATTATTTTTCTCCTTCCTAAGGTCCCAGAGAGGAGATGCTGGACAGGCTCAAGGGATACATGATGCAGGTCAGTTGTATGTGTGTGTGTGTGTTCACGTGCGCTAGTGCATGTGTGAGGTTGAGTGGAGTGTACTTCATCTGTCAATATGATCCATTGATCTGTGTTTTCCCCCCCACTCAGACTGGAATGATGCTCAGCAAACCCAACCTAGGGAGTGATGATAAACCTATGACCCCGCAGGTCAGCACCAACCGACCCTATAAGGTTTTTAGACGGTCTAATCGAATCTCATTCTTACATTTCATCACTGGGATTATTTAGCTATAAACTCTGCAGTAGTTCATCAATCTGTCATGAACAGGACCAGGAGTTTTACCTTGACTGTGTGATCTGACCAGGAATACGTTTTTCTGGTTCTCACATGGTCCAGGGAAAAAAACTTACCGTAATTGAAAACAACTTAACCAACAACCAGCTTTCCTTCCTCCCCCAGATGCCAGGAATCCCCCCCATGCCCCCGATGCCCATGCCCCCCATGCCTCCTGGTATGGGTATGCTCCAGGCGATGAGCATGATGGCAGGTGGCCCCCCTCCACCAGGGATGCGTATGGGCATGGAGCCTCCAGGCATGCCCCCTGGCCTCTCCCAGGAGGACCAGCTGAAGATGGTGCAGCAGAGGGCCGCCATGATGATGCAGCACGAGGAGAGGGCCAAGCAGCAGGTACGATCTTGGCCTGCATTCAGTAAGCCTCTCGGAGTAGCAGTGCTGGTCTAGGATCAGTCTTGTCTTTTAGATTATAATTTTTGAAGAGCGTATGGACAGATAAGACCTGATCCTAGACTCGAGTAGGATGTTGAATTGTCATATACACCGCATAGGTGCAGTGAAATGTGTTGTTTTACAGGGTCGGCCATAGTACGGTGCCCCTGGACCAAATTAGTGTTAAGTGCCTTGCTCTAAGGCACATCGACAGATTTTTCACCTTGTCGGCTCAGGTATTCAAACCAGCGACCTCTCGGCTGCTGGCCCAACGCTCTAACCGCTAGGCTACCTGCCACAGGTGTATGGCCTCAGACCTCCAAATATGGCCCCACATTGTGCCCTGAGTTTTACCTGAGTAAGGAAAGACTCCAGGCCCTAGTTGTAATGTAGTCTGCCTTCTATTGCAATGGGAATGAAGAGGAGTTCTGGTATAGATTTGCCATTTTGTATGTGTGTATTTCAGGGGGAGTCCCGTGCTATGGAAGAGCACATGAAGGAGCAGGAGCTTCTGGAGCAGCAGAAAAGGGTAAGACCTGGAGGAGACTTATTTTCATGTCTTTCTCCCATCTAAATGATTTATCAGTGGTGTTGTGACAACCAATCCCAAAGTTATCATACAGCCGCTTTACCTTGCTTGGAAGTTGAAACATATCTCTCTCCCTCCACTCTCCCCTCCCTCCATGTCTCCTCCCTCCCTCACTCCTCTCCCCTCCCTCCATGTCTCCTCCTCTCTCCCCTCCCTCCATGTCTCCTCCTCTCTCCCCTCCCTCCATGTCTCCTCCTCTCTCCCCTCCCTCCATGTCTCCTCCTCTCTCCCCTCCCTCCATGTCTCCTCCTCTCTCCCCTCCCTCCATGTCTCCTCCTCTGTCCCCTCCCTCCATGTCTCCTCCTCTCTCCCCTCCCTCCATGTCTCCTCCTCTCTCCCCTCCCTCCATGTCTCCTCTCACTCCTCCCTCCATGTCTCCTCTCACTCCTCCCTCCATGTCTCCTCCCTCCTCTCTCTCCTCTCTCCATGTCTCCTCTCACTCCTCCCTCCATGTCTCCTCCTCTCTCCTCCCTCCATGTCCCCTCCCTCCATGTCTCCTCTCACTCCTCCCTCCATGTCTCCTCTCACTCCTCCCTCCATGTCTCCTCTCACTCCTCCCTCCATGTCTCCTCTCACTCCTCCCTCCATGTCTCCTCTCACTCATCCCTCCATGTCTCCTCTCACTCCTCCCTCCATGTCTCCTCTCACTCATCCCTCCATGTCTCCTCTCACTCCTCTCTCCATGTCTCCTCTCACTCCTCCCTCCATGTCTCCTCCTCTCTCCTCCCTCCATGTCCCCTCCCTCCATGTCTCCTCTCACTCCTCCCTCCATGTCTCCTCTCACTCCTCCCTCCATGTCTCCTCTCACTCATCCCTCCATGTCTCCCTCTCACTCATCCCTCCATGTCTCCTCTCACTCCTCCCTCCACGTCTCCTCTCACTCCTCTCTCCACGTCTCCTCTCACTCCTCTCTCCACGTCTCCTCTCACTCCTCTCTCCATGTCTCCTCTCTCTCCTCCCTCCATGTCTCCTCTCTCTCCTCCCTCCATGTCTCCTCTCACTCCTCCCTCCATGTCTCCTCCCTCCTCTCTCTCCTCCCTCCATGTCTCCTCTCACTCCTCCCTCCATGTCTCCTCTCTCTCCTCCCTCCATGTCTCCTCTCACTCCTCCCTCCATGTCTCCTCTCACTCATCCCTCCATGTCTCCTCTCACTCCTCTCTCCACGTCTCCTCTCACTCCTCCCTCCATGTCTCCTCTCACTCCTCCCTCCATGTCTCCTCTCACTCATCCCTCCATGTCTCCTCTCACTCCTCCCTCCATGTCTCCTCTCACTCCTCTCTCCATGTCTCCTCTCACTCATCCCTCCATGTCTCCTCTCTCTCCTCCCTCCATGTCTCCTCTCACTCCTCCCTCCATGTCTCCTCTCACTCATCCCTCCATGTCTCCTCTCACTCCTCTCTCCATGTCTCCTCTCACTCCTCTCTCCACGTCTCCTCTCACTCCTCCCTCCATGTCTCCTCTCACTCCTCCCTCCATGTCTCCTCTCTCTCCTCCCTCCATGTCTCCTCTCACTCCTCCCTCCATGTCTCCTCTCACTCCTCTCTCCATGTCTCCTCTCTCTCCTCCCTCCATGTCTCCTCCCTCCTCTCCCTTCTCTCCATGTCTCCTCTCTCTCCTCCCTCCATGTCTCCTCTCACTCCTCCCTCCATGTCTCCTCTCACTCCTCCCTCCATGTCTCCTCTCTCTCCTCCCTCCATGTCTCCTCCCTCCTCTCCCTTCTCTCCATGTCTCCTCTCCCCTCCCTCCGTGTCCCCTCCCTCCGTGTCCCCTCCCTCCATGTCCTCTCCCTCCATGTCCTCTCCCTCCATGTCTCCTCTCACTCCTCCCTCCATGTCTCCTCTCTCTCCTCCCTCCATGTCTCCTCTCTCTCCTCCCTCCATGTCTCCTCCCTCCTCTCTCTCCTCTCTCCATGTCTCCTCTCTCTCCTCCCTCCATGTCTCCTCTCACTCATCCCTCCATGTCTCCTCTCTCTCCTCCCTCCATGTCTCCTCTCACTCCTCCCTCCATGTCTCCTCTCACTCCTCCCTCACTCCTCTCCCCTCCCTCCACGTCTCCTCTCACTCCTCTCTCCACGTCTCCTCTCACTCCTCTCTCCATGTCTCCTCTCTCTCCTCCCTCCATGTCTCCTCTCACTCCTCCCTCCATGTCTCCTCTCACTCCTCCCTCCATGTCTCCTCTCACTCCTCTCTCCATGTCTCCTCTCTCTCCTCCCTCCATGTCTCCTCTCACTCCTCCCTCCATGTCTCCTCTCACTCCTCCCTCCATGTCTCCTCTCACTCCTCCCTCCATGTCTCCTCTCTCTCCTCCCTCCATGTCTCCTCTCTCCTCCCTCCATGTCTCCTCCCTCCTCTCTCTCCTCTCTCCATGTCTCCTCTCTCTCCTCCCTCCATGTCTCCTCTCTCCTCTCTCTCCTCTCTCCATGTCTCCTCTCTCTCCTCCCTCCATGTCTCCTCTCTCTCCTCCCTCCATGTCTCCTCCCTCCTCTCTCTCCTCCCTCCATGTCTCCTCCCTCCTCTCTCTCCTCTCTCCATGTCTCCTCTCACTCCTCCCTCCATGTCTCCTCTCTCTCCTCCCTCCATGTCTCCTCTCTCCTCCCTCCATGTCTCCTCCCTCCTCTCTCTCCTCTCTCCATGTCTCCTCTCTCTCCTCCCTCCATGTCTCCTCTCTCTCCTCTCTCCATGTCCCCTCCCTCCATGTCTCCTCTCACTCCTCTCACTCCTCCCTCCACGTCTCCTCTCACTCCTCTCTCCACGTCTCCTCTCACTCCTCTCTCCACGTCTCCTCTCACTCCTCTCTCCACGTCTCCTCTCACTCCTCTCTCCACGTCTCCTCTCACTCCTCTCACTCCTCTCTCCACGTCTCCTCTCACTCCTCTCTCCACGTCTCCTCTCTCTCCTCCCTCCATGTCTCCTCTCTCCTCCGTCAGGCGGCGGTGATGCTGGAACATGAGAGGCAGCAGGAGCTGGCTAAGAGGCAGCATGGAGGACCAGGGCCCAGGATGTCTGACCCGGGGTCACGACCACCTGGCATGATGCCCCCCATGATGAGAGGTCAGTCCTTGGCCTGCCATCAACACTAAAATGTCAATCCTAACTTCCCATACAACTTTGTCCCTCACGGGGGAATTGATTTGTCTACAGCGCACACTTTGTAGACAACATATACTCACACATAGTCACGCATATTGGCTTAACACAGTCACTCTCCCAATCTAAACATATCCAATGGCATTCCTTTCTATTTTTAAGAACAGTGTGAAGGCTGTTAAGTCTGTAAAGCTGTTGTGTTGACGGTGACACACACCTGGTACGTTGGTGTTGTTGGTGTCAGTTGAGATCTGGGTGTTGTTGTAGGTGTGAACCCTGGTGGAATGAACCCACCCCCCCCTGGAATGAATCCTGGTGGAATGAACCCCCCCCCTCCTGGAATGAATCCTGGTGGAATGAACCCACCTCCTCCTGGAATGTCCATGATGCATAGCCAGAGACAGAGAGTTCCCCCTCCACCTGGAGAGGACGCCAGAGAGGTACGAACCACAGTGTTTCCCCCACCACTGCTTAATCGTTGCCGCACTCCAAAATATATAATAAAATATAATTTTTGTTGCTAGAAAATCATTTTCATCGTGGTTAATTTTTCAGTGTACATTTAAACAACTAAAACCAGATATAATGTATGTCGAAAAGATAATGGAGCTATATATTTTTAAACACGATCGTCTTTGAAAACTAACAATCAACAAAATAACAATTTGACCGTTAGGGAGAATCTACATTTCCAAAAATGTCATGGCATGGGGCCCCCATTGATTTTGTTATAGTCTTTGAGTTACTCAGAGGGCATAATAACACAGGATAAGCCATGGCAGAATATAATTGCATCCGTCTAGCAGGACAGTAAAATCCGTCTTGGTGTTGTGTGTGTGTGTCAGGTGTGGCAGGGAGAGGATGTGGGCGTCGGTCCTAAGATCCCCCAGGCTCTGGAGAAGATTCTCCAACTGAAGGAGATCAGACAGGAGCAGCTCGGCGCCGCCCCCACAGGTCAGAACCTGGAACTACACACTGGAGGAATGAATCATGGCCCGTATTTGGAGTAGGAGTACTGATCTAGGATCAGTTTAGCTTTTTAAGATCATAATTAATAAATCAGAACTACTTTGAGATGCTTTGTGAATAAAAGCCCAGATGCACCAAGAGTGCATGATATCATCCCAATGGAACTACTGCAGTCTTAGTAATATTGTCCTGGGTGAAGAGCCCTGTTGGACCTTGACCTGGCCAGGGAATGATCTCTGTGTTTTCTATCTTCCAGAAGAGGAGGAGGAGGAGAGCCCAGAGATGGAGATGAACAACTCCTCCGCTGCCGTCCTGTCTGAGACTGAAGAGGACGACGGTTCTCTCTCTAAGAAAGACGTGAGTGTTGTATTAATTCCCCTCATCCCATCCTGCTGTCTTTGGTTGAAACTCAATTGTGTTTCCTTGATTCCTCGTGTCCTCTCGCCTCCTTCTCAAAAGGTATCGGAGGATAATGTCCAAGGGGAGGAACCTTGGATATTTTCCTCCAATGTGTTTTGAGAAGGATGCGAGGGGAGAGGCCATGAAGAGTCAAGAAAAGACCGTTGAGATTCACCCTGTTACTCCTGAAGCTCAGAGGGTCAGGGGTCAAGTTGGCATGCCTCGTATTGATAACCTGCTTGATAGGGAAGCTTCTGTTTCAATCGACGTAAGCTCTTAGAGGCATGAGGAGTAGGAAACGGTGTCAGTTAGGGCGGGGCGATATGGCCAAAATATTGTATCACGGTATTTAAAAAAACAAAAAAACATGCGGTATTTAAAAAAAAACATGGACGTTATTTTTTGTTTTTGAATATTTAAAGTCCTACATTTGCTTTATTAGTAGTGAGTGATCCCAGGGTGGCAACACACATATTCTAAGTGATTTCAATGAGTTTTACACTGTTCAATTCAGCATCAATCAAAACAACAAAGTATCAAAAGAAAATGTAATTGATAAAATGTACTTAAGTATCAAAAGTAAAAGTATAAACCATTTAAAATTCCCTATATTAAGAAAATCAGATGGTACCATTTAAAAAAATAATAATAATAACAATATTTTTTTTTACAGATAGCCAGGGGCACACTCCAACATAATTTACAAACAAAGCATTTGTGTTTAGTGAGTCCTCCAGATCAGAGGCAGTAGATGACAGGGATGTTCTCTTGACAAGTGCGTGAATTAGACCATTTTCCTGTCCTGCTAAGCATTCAAAATGTAACGAGTAGTTTTAGGTGTCAGGGAAAATGGATGGAGTAAAAAGTACAGTATTTTTTTAAAGAATGTAGTGAAGTAAAAGTTGTAAAAAATAGTAAAGATTCCAAAAAAAACAACTTAAGTAAAAAATACTTTCAAGTACTACTTAAGTACTTTACAGCACTGCTCAATTGAGAATTTCCACACTACCATGTAAGGCTCACGATATATGCAAATAATCTAGGATTTATTTTTAACCAAATGTTGCGACTGTACTTGCGAATTAGAGCAAAACTGTTGGAATCATGGGAATATAATTTTTATTCTATAGTTAGAATATAATAGTGGGCACTTTGAATACAGTGTTGTTTGAGATGACAATGAATTAAAATGCCAGGGAGGAGTTATTGTGACAGGGTAGGAACTAAAGTGTTGATAAGTGTTTCCTAGGGGACCCTACAAGCTTGCATGTTTTCTCTTAGCTACTTCATGTGGCTAACATATTCTTGCTTTGCATATTCCTCTTTGATTTAGAAGATACTGTTTCACAAACAGCATGTTGATTTAGGTCTACACCATCACTAGTATTATCAGGCTGTATTAGCTAGCTACGTTTGCTCTTAGTCAGTACATTTTATTAGCTAGCTAGCTATTAGCATTAGCGGCTAACAATTAGCGTCTCACAAGATTTAGGGCAACTTGCTAAGAAAAGACAAACTAGCTGTTTGCTGATGTAAGAAACACAAACAAATAGTGTCAATATAGAACGCTAGTGGATTTATATTAAGAAGCAAAATGAAAACAGCATTGTTGTCATCAACATTGTTGCATGTGCTGCATTGACCATGCAGACTGAATGCAAGTGTCTCGTGGTTGAGGAACATCAAATGCGCTCCTTGAGTGACAGGGGGCGTGGCTAGGTCTTTGTGGAAAGTGGCACGGAGAGAAAGCGCGAGAGAGAGATGACTCAAGTAGCGAAGTAAACTATAAAAATTGACATTACACATGGCGTATCACATTTAACAAACCAAACATTCAAATACCGGTATAGAAGGTAAAGTAAAAACCCAAACCGGTCCCTGCATCAATACCGGTATATCATAAAATATGGTATACCGCCCAGCCCTAGTTTCAGTTGTTATCTTTTTCATTCTCCCCTTCTCAGAAAAATCGTAAGCGCAGGAACCGTAAGAAGAAGAACAAGAAGAGGCGTGAGCAGGAGAAGAGGGAGCATGCGGAGGAGAAGAAAGAGGAGGATGGAGAGAAGGAGAAAGAGCCTGAGGTGGAGATCGAGTATATTACAGAGGAACCGGAGATCTACGATCCTAACTTCATTTTCTTCAAGAGGATCTTTGAGGCCTTCAAGGTGAGGGCCTCCATTTTAGATATTGGCTTTATGATTCTTTATGAAAAATCTGTCAAAACATCCTAGAGATGTGTCCAGTGTTATTCTTCATATTTAGTGTTTTAATGGCCGAAAATTAAAGTAAAATCACAACATCAGGTTCAGTGTACTCACCAGTTCTGTGCGCAGTGGTTTCAAGAACCTTTGAACACGCATGAAAGTGAATCATTATGTTGTGTTGATTTAACGATGGAATCTGTTTGCGCGTTAGACATTTGCTAATGAACAGTTCTAATGAACTGTGTTTGTGTCCGTCCCTCTCAGCTGACTGATGACGTGAAGAAGGAGAAGGAGAAGGAACCGGAGAAGGAGCCGGCTCCTGCTCTAATGAGGAAGAAGGGATTTGAGGAGGAAAAGAAAGACAGCGACGACAGTGACGACGTTAGTATTCATCTCTCCTCTAAATTCTCTCCATTCCTGAGCTTGGATGAAAAAAATACTTCTCAAACAGGAGTGTTTACATGCTGCGTAGTCCCAATTCTCTACCCTAATGCCATAAGTAGTGTGCACTTGTTTACTTCCCTTCGGGGAGGAAAGGTGAACGATTGGGACACAGACATAGTGTCATCTTCCAGTGCTCTCTCTGTTGAAGTGTTGACCTTGGAAGTTGTCCTCGTGGTCATTCCTTGTGTGTGTGTGTGTGTGTGTGTGTGCAGGAGATCAGACCAGATGTTCCCAAGATGTCTAAGAAGAAGCTGAGGAGAATGAACAGACTAACTGTGGCTGAACTCAAACAGGTAATACATTCACCTGCTTCTTAAGAGTTAGACATTATAGGTCCTGTATATTGATTAAGTTGGTGTAGAAGTTGTTCTGTACCTAACACTTTACTCATAAATGCTTGAGTCTATATGTGCTGATTCAGTTTGTGTGGGTGGTCACCGGAGATGTTTTAAGGGAAAAGGAGATTGATGGAGATCTGTGTCCGATGTTGATTTTTGACCTCGTCCTCCAGTTGGTGGCGCGTCCTGACGTGGTGGAGATGCACGACGTGACGGCGCAGGAACCCAAGCTGCTGGTGCACCTGAAGGCCACCAGGAACACGGTGCCCGTCCCCCGACACTGGTGCTTCAAGAGGAAGTACCTCCAGGGCAAGAGGGGTATCGAGAAGCCCCCTTTCGAGCTGCCAGAGTTCATCAAGAGGACAGGCATCCAGGAGATGAGAGAAGCTTTACAGGAGAAGGTAGGTGGTTCTGTCCAATAGAGGGCTACCAGAGAATTTTTACAGGAGAAGGTAGGTGGTTCTGTCCAATAGAGGGGTACCAGAGAAGCTTTACAGGAGAAGGTAGGTGGTTCTGTCCAATAGAGGGCCACCAGAGAAGCTTTACAGGAGAAGGTAGGTGGTTCTGTCCAATAGAGCGGTATCAGAGAAGCTTTACAGGAGAAGGTAGATGGTTCTGTCCAATAGAGGGGTACCAGAGAAGCTTTACAGGAGAAGGTAGGCGGTTCTGTCCAATAGAGGGGTACCAGAGAAGCTTTACAGGAGAAGGTAGGTGGTTCTGTCCAATAGAGCGGTAGTAGCACCAGACAGTTGGCACAAGGAGGGACTGGCTGGTGGTTCCAGCTGGAAAAGGTGGGGGTTGTAGCAACCTAAGTGGTCACAAGGGGGTGCTGGCTGTTAACACCATGTTCATCTCCCTGATAGATGCTCCAGGCCTTAGTTTTCGGCTAGCTTGAGGAAAATGATCGTTTTTAAAGTATACAAACATGGCCTGTGTATTTTTCTGTTTCATGCGACGTTTACTTCAAGTTTATTACAAAACATCAATAAATAACACACAACCGTTAAATATGTGTTACATGAACAGCTGTATAAAATAGACCAGTGAAACACTTTGGCAGAAGTCAGACTGAATGCCGTGGTACTCTGCTTACAGGAGGATGCCAAGACCATGAAGACCAAGATGAGGGAGAAGGTGCGTCCCAAGATGGGCAAGATCGACATCGACTACCAGAAGCTCCACGACGCCTTCTTCAAGTGGCAGATGAAGCCTAAACTCTCCATCCACGGTGACCTCTACTACGAGGTAAGGATGTCTGACCGCTCAATGGAGGACTCCACTGTATACAGCACCTTACATCATAAACTCTACTCCTACTTCCAAGAGCCTGTTGATTGATTGGACCTTGAATGGAATAATCAGGGCTGTAATCGGTGGTTGGTTTGGGTTTCCCTCATTACTTCCTTGTTGTTGGGTCTTGAATAAACAGATGGTAGTCAGTGTACTCTGGTGAATTAGTGTTAGGAATGAAATGTTGACTCTTACAATCTCCGTTTCTCTCGCTCGCTACAGGGGAAAGAGTTTGAGACAAGGCTGAAGGAGAAGAAACCAGGCGACCTGTCAGACGAGCTGCGTATTGCTCTGGGCATGCCCGTTGGACCGGTCAGTTTTTCCTAATGTTTTTATTATCCCACTACTACTTTCACTCTGCTGTGGAAGCCTACGATCCCACTACCACCTTTAATGTTATTGATGGATGACTTTATAATTCTGCTTTGTTTTATTGAACTGTAATCATTTATATTGCTGATGCACCATGGTCTTGTCCCATCACTAAAGTTGTCCCCCCCCCCCCTCCCCCCCTCCCGTGTAGAACTCCCACAAGGTTCCCCCTCCCTGGTTGATCGCCATGCAGAGATACGGCCCCCCTCCCTCCTACCCCAACCTCAAGATCCCCGGGCTCAACTCGCCCATCCCCGAGGTAAGCCTGACTTAACGCAGACACAGGGCTCCGTTCAGTCCGTAGCGCTGAAGAGCTGCGCTAGAAATGTGAAGGCGATGTTCCAGAGAACACACGCTAGACTTTTAACATTGAAATCGCGCTACAGCGCAGATTTTCAGCACTACGGATTGAATCAAGCCCATCCTCTTTAACAATTTGTGTCCCCCTGTATTGTCCCCCAGTAGACTTTTTCCAATGTAATAAGTGTTTATACTGTATTGTGAAGCTTACTACACTGAGGCTTTTATTGACCCCCCCCCCGTTGTCTCTCAGAGCTGTTCGTTTGGTTACCATGCTGGTGGCTGGGGGAAGCCTCCTGTAGATGAGACAGGAAAGCCTCTGTACGGTGACGTGTTCGGGACCAACGCCGTTGACTTCCAGGTGAGATCTTCCTCACACCCCTGCCCGATTCCCCTCATATAGACCATACACCCTTCCTTTACCATACAACACCACCGTACACCTTTCCCCCCCTCCCCTCACTGCCACATGTTCCTATATCTGACACAACAGCCGTCTGCTTTGAGCCAATGGCCTGTTAACTCTTGTCCTATTGTCTACATGTCTGTGTGTAGGCTAAGGCGGAGGAGGAGGAGGTGGATCGTACGCCGTGGGGAGAGCTGGAGCCTTCAGACGAGGAGTCTTCCGAGGAAGAGGAGGAGGACGAGAGTGATGAGGAGAAGCCAGACGAAACCGGCTTCTTCACACCGGCAGACAGGTAGACGTGTCGTTAACTGGCTGTTTTAAACACATCATGTTGACATGGACTTGAAATGAACCAGTCTTTCTCTTCTATTGGATCAATAAGCCATTGGCCACGTGGAACAAATTACCGGTTGCCATTTGTAGTGGGTTGTGTGTGTTGTCTTGAAAACAGTGATCAGTGGTTTATTAACTCTGAGCGTGTGTGTGTGTGTGTGTGTTCCAGTGGTCTGATCACTCCCGGAGGCTTCTCGTCGGTACCTGCTGGTATGGAGACTCCAGAGCTCATTGAGCTGAGGAAGAAGAAGATCGAGGAGGCTATGGACGGGTGAGTTAGTGTGGCCAGGAATAGGTTGTGTGGCTATTCACCAGTATTTCATTTGTGAGTGTGTGTCGTTCTACTCTATTGTGTGTGTTTGTAAGTCGCTCTGGATAAGAGCGTCTGCTAAATGACTTAAATGTAAAATGTAAATGTAAACATGCGTCTCTGTGTGTGTAGGAATGAGACTCCTCAGCTGTTCACGGTGCTCCCAGAGAGGAGAACAGGCTCTGGAGGAGCAGCCATGATGGCATCCACACACATCTACGACGTATCAGGGGTAATGACAATAGCAAAAACACTGTGTCTGGATAAAGTCGCCCTATCAGAGATCACTACTAAACCTACCACATACCAACCACTGGGGTGTAGGCATGTTAACACTCGTACCCAAAACACAACACATAGTTAGTCCCTTACTCATACATACGCAGAGCATATTTCACAAACAATCACATACATACGTGTTTGCACTGGTACTCAAACACATAGCCTCTAGCTGTGTGCTAGCTGGACCGGTAGACTTCCAGACATTGCACAAACGCTAGTTACCATCGGCTCGCGAGACTACGTCTAACTTCCTTCTAAACCGCACGCGGAGACATACAAATGGTATCCATGAGTTGATCTGACTCTGGGGAAGTAGAAGATCCATTGCCATCTCTTTAAACATGCCTTCATGGATGTACACTCGTACACTTCTCTACACCTACATGACCCACATACACACTAACTCCCTCGATCCCCACTTTAGGCCATAAGCAGTACACTACAGGGAATGGGGAACCGTTTCAGATGAGCTTCTTTGTCTCCCGTCTGACTCTCCTCCTCCTCAGGCCATGGCGGGTCGTAAGGCGGGCGGAGGCCAGGAGTTCCAGGGGGTAGAAGTGGCTCTGGCCCCAGAGGAGCTGGAGCTGGACCCCATGGCCATGACCCAGAAGTACGAGGAGCACGTCAGGAACCAGGAGGCCCAGGTGGAGAAGGAGGACTTCAGCGACATGGTGGCCGAGCACGCCGCCAAACAGAAGGTGACCCTGAGACACTGTAACTGTACCGGCCATTTGTTACAGTACAAAAAATATAGCTGCGATGCAAAACGTTTTTTCTACAATGTTCACTAATGAATACAACCTGGCTCCTTATTTTTTTGAATTAATTTTATTTCACCTTTATTTAACCAGGTAGGCAAGTTGAAAACAAGTTCTCATTTACAACTGCGACCTGGCCAAGATAAATCAAAGCAGTTCGACACATATAACAACAGAGTTACACATGGAGTAAAACAAACATACAGTAGAAAAATAAGTCTATATACAATGTGAGCAAATGAGGTGAGATAAGGGAGGTAAAGGCAATAAATAGGCCATGGTGGCGAAGTAAATACAATATAGCAATTAAAACACTGGAATGGTAGATTTGACAGATGAGTGTGCAAAGTAGAAATACTGGGGTGCAAAGGAGCAAAATAAATGAATAAATACAGTAGGGGAAGAGGTAGTTGTTTGGGCTATGCACAGGTGCAGTGATCTGTGAGCTGCTCTGACAGCTGGTGCTTAAAGCTAGTAAGGGAGATACGTTTCCAGTTTCAGAGATGTTTGTAGTTTGTTCCAGTCATTGGCAGCAGAGAACTGGAAGGAGAGGCGGCCAAAGGAGGAATTGGCTTTGGGGGTGACCAGAGAGATATACCTGCTGGAACGCGTGCTACGGGTGGGTGCAGCTATGGTGACCAGCGAGCAGAGATAAGGCGGGACTTTACCTAGCAGGGTCTTGTAGATGACCTGGAGCCAGTGGGTTTGGCGACGAGTTTGAAGCGAGGGCCAGCCAACGAGAGCGTACAGGTCGCAGTGGTGGGTAGTATATGGGGCTTTGGTGACAAAACGGATGGCACTGTGATAGACTGCATCCAGTTTGTTGAGTAGGGTGTTGGAGGCTATTTTGTAAATGACATCGCCAAAGTCGAGGATCGGTAAGATGGTCAGTTTTACGAGGGTATGTTTGGCAGCATGAGTGAAAGATGCTTTGTTGCGAAATAGGAAGCCAATTCTATATTTAACTTTGGATTGGAGATGTTTTATGTGAGTCTGGAAGGAGAGTTTACAGTCTAACCAGACACCTAGGTATTTGTAGTTGTCCACATATTCTAAGTCAGAACCGTCTAGAGTAGTGATGCTGGACGGGCGGGCAGGTGCAGGCAGCGATCGGTTGAAGAGCATGCATTTAGTTCTACTTGTATTTAAGAGCAGTTGGAGGCCACGGAAGGAGAGTTGTATGGCATTGAAGCTCGTCTGGAGGGTTGTTAACTCAGTGTCCAAGGATGGGCCAGAGGTATACAGAATGGTGTCGTCTGCGTAGAGGTGGATCAGAGACTCACCAGCAGCAAGAGCGACATCATTGATGTATACAGAGAAGAGAGTCGGCCCGAGAATTGAACCCTGTGGCACCCCCATAGAGACTGCCAGAGGCCTGGACAACAGGCCCTCCGATTTGACACACTGAACTCTATCAGAGAAGTAGTTGGTGAACCAGGCGAGGCAGTCATTTGAGGAACCAAGGCTGTTGAGTCTGCCGATAAGAATGTGGTGAATGACAGAGTCGAAAGCCTTGGCCAGGTCGACGAATACGGCTGCACAGTACTGTTTCTTATCGATGGTTGTTAAGATATCGTTTAGGACCTTGAGCGTGGCTGAGGTGCACCCATGACCAGCTCTGAAACCAGATTGCATAGCGGAGAAGGTACCATGGGATTCGAAATGATCGGTGATCTGTTTAACTTGGCTTTCGAAGACCTTAGAAAGACACGGTAGGATAGATATCGGATGACTGCGGCAGCTTTCCAATCTTTGGGAATCTCAGACGACACGAGAGGTTGAACAGGCTAGTAATAGGGGTTGCAACAATTTCGGCATATAATTTTAGAAAGGGTCCAGATTATGATTGTTAGGTCTTGTAATTGTTTACCACATCCTCCTTTCCTGATCACATTTCTACTCCTCCAGGACGCTCATGCTCAGACTAAGAAAGATATGACAGCCAGAGAAAGCTCTTCTAGCTGTGACTTGTACTAGACTTGTCAGTATACACACAGTAATGAGGAGCTAGAAAGCCCCGGGGGGAATCTGAGTGATGTGTTCTTGTATCTTCATGTCCTTTCTCCTCGTCTCAAAACACATTGTGGGAGAAAGTCAGTGGTTCCTCCCCTCGGACCTTCTTCTCCAATGCGTTTTGAGAAGGATGCGAAGAAAGAGGACGCGAGGAATCAAGGGAATACAATTGAGATGCACCCCCTGGTTAATTATTGCTATTGTTTAGTATTAGCATGAAATGTATTATGCCACTAGGGGCCAAGGTGAGGGTAGGAGAATGTTGGTATGCACTGCGTTGGAAAGGCTCTTTCTCCAGTCCCATATGTAGCAGAATAAATGAACACTAGATGTGAAGATTAGGATCTGTTTTTAGTCATTGTAGTTGAGTGATTTAATCTTATTCAAACTTAATCTGAAACTTCTAGGAATTGTTCTATTTATTTTTTTATCCACTTTCATAATAGCTATTATTGCAGTCTTTTTTTCTTGTTGAAATGTTGTCTCTGCTTCTGAATATGGCCATCCGGGGATAGCAGTGTTTTCAGAGTGAAAGCAGCGTGCACATGCCTCCCTCCTTCCTTTTCTCAGCCCTGCAACATTTTGTGACTGACGGGGTTGGAGTCATATGCCACTTTCACTACGAGGAGAAGGTTTGATTGTAGTGTTCGCCTTGTATGACAATATTAAGTATTTTCTTCTCCATTTCTCTCTCTCTCTCCACCCCACAGCAAAAGAAGAGGAAGGCCCAGCCTCAAGACACACGAGGAGGTGCCAAGAAATACAAAGAGTTCAAGTTTTAGACCACCAATATCACACCAGGAGGAAATGGGAAGAGAGGACGGGCCGAACAAGCCGAACCCACCCAGAACCAGACCGTTTTACTACCACAAAACCATCCGTTATTACAGTTGTAGTCTTTTCCTCTTAATGACAATGATAATACTTGTCTGGCAGGGCTGGGGTCAATTCCATTAAAATTCCAGTCAATTTGGAAAATAAACCAAATTCCTATTTTCCTAATTGAAGAGAATTGGAATTTTTGTGTACTTCTGGAATTGAAATGGAATTGAGCCCAACCCTGGTGTTATGGAGAACCATTGTCAGGTCTCCGCTGTAGGCAGAATTTATATAACCCTTCTATTCTGTCCTGTGTGACTACTTATTTCCATGTAGCTGTGCTTTTCTCTTTTTGTAAATAAAAGACTCCATGTCAATCCAATCTATAAATCCAAATGGTTAATACATTTGAGGGCTAATTGTTTTTCCCTAGGCCATGTGACCTGAAATCTCCCGTCCCCCACAAATAACAAGTCACATGGTGAGGGAGGAAGGACTGGGCCCTACTGAACATTGCTATAGTAATGACTTAAATGATCTAAAGCTTTAACACTGTGCTGATACATGGCTGTATGAAGTCATACCTAGCATGACGAACCATGAGCTAACCTCGTATACCCCCTGACCAAGTCAAGGCTCCAGCTATGCTGACATAATAACAAGGTGTAGTTCTGTGTTAATCCACCAGGGGCTGACGGCAGGACCCAGTGTGACAGTCACCTGACGTCTGGGAAACACTCACTGTGCCCTAAATAACTGATAGCAGTAACCACATGCTGACTCGGTCACTAGTACACACAATGAGGCTCCACTGCACCATAATGCCTGGCAGGCTTTCTGCAATACTATTCCAGGATTTGTCATCCTAGCATATGGTAGCCTACTACAACCCCGAAGCAACTTTATAAAGAATGGCTGTATTACGTAATATATGCCATTTAGCAGACGCTATAATCCAAAGTGATTTAGTCGTGTGCATACATTTGATGTATGTGTGGTCACGGGAAACGATCCTACAGCCCATGCTCCACCAAGTGAACCATACAGGACCACACCAGCTAGTCTACTTGAAATACAGGCACCTGCTCAATGACCAGCATGTACAGTGCATTCGGAAACTATTCAGAACCCCCTTTTCTACATTTTGTTACGTTAGTGCCTTATTCTAAAATGTATTCAATTAATTTTTTCCCTCATCGATCTATACATATCATGACAAAATGAAAACTGGTTTTTAGAAATGTTGACAAATTTATAAAATAAAACTGAAATACCTTATTTACATAAGTATTCAGACCCTTTGCTATGAGACTCAAAATTGAGCTCAGGTGCATCCTGTTTCAAGATGTTTGAGATGTTTCTACAACTTGGAGTCCCCTTGTGGTAAATTCAATTGATTGGACATTATTTGGAAAGACACACACCTGTCTATATAAGGTCCCACAGTTGACAGTGCATGTCAGAGCAAAAACCAAGCCATGAGGTCGAAGGAATTGTCCGTAGAGCTCCGAGACAGAAGTGTGTCGAGGCACAGATCTGGGGAAAGGTACCAAAACAATTCTGCAGCATTGAAGGTCCGCAAGAACACAGTGGACTCCATCAATCTTAAATGGAAGAAGACTTCCTAGAGCTGGCTGCCTGGCTAAACTGAGCAATCTGGGGAGAAGGGCCTTGGTCAGGGAGGTGACCAAGAACATGATGGTCACTCTGACAGAGCTCCAGAGTTCTTCTGTGGAGAATCATCCAGAAAGACAACCATCTCTGCAGCAATCCACCAATCAGGCCTTTATGGTAGAGTGGCCAGATGGAAGCTACTCCTCAGTAAAAGGCACATGACCGCCCGCATGGAGTTTGCCAAAAGGCACCTAAAGAACTCTCAGACAAACAAGATTCTCTGGTCTGATGTAACCAAGATTGAAGTCTTTGGCCTGAATGCCAAGCATCACGTCTGGAGGAAACCAGGCACTGCTTATCACTTGGCCAATACCATCCATACGGTGAAGCATGGTGGTGGTAGCAGCATCATGCTGTAGGGATGTTTTTCAGCGGCAGGGACTGGGAGACTAGTCAGGATCGAGGGAAAGATGAACGGAGCAAAGTACAGAGAGATCCTTGATGAAAACCTGCTCCAGAGCGCTTAGGACCTCAGACTGGGTTGAAGGTTCACCTTCCAACAGGACAATGCAGGAGTTGCTTTGGGACAAGTCTCTGAATGTCCTTGAGTGGCCCAGCCAGTGCCTGGGCTTGAAGCCGAACGGACATCTCTGGAGAGACCTGAAAATAGCTGTGCAGCGACGCTCCCCATCCAACCTGACAGAGCTTGAGAGTATCTGCAGAGAAGAATGGGAGAAACTCCCCAAATACAGGTGTGCCAAGCTTGTAGCATCATACCCAAGAAGACTCAAGGCTGTAATCACTGCCATAGGTGCTTCAACAAAGTATTGAGTAAAGGGTTTGAATACTTATGTAAATGTGATATTTCAGTTTTGTGAACATCTCTAAAAACCAGTTTCTGCTTTGTCATTATGGGCTATTGTGTGAAGATTGATGAGAATATATTTTTTTAATAAGGCTGTAACATAACAAAATGTGGAAAATGAAGGGGTCTGAAAACTTTCCGAATGCACTGTGTGATATACACTCTAAATATGTTTTTAGAAATATGGTTTGAAAGCAGTCGTGTTGAAACCGGATTAGAAAAACCAAATGTGTCTTTGTGTGTGATACATTTAACGCCTTTCTGAAAAGCAGAGTGCACTGGAGACATTGGCTGTTGTGAAGATATCACGACGTCATCGTTTGGCAGCGTTCTGGGCTCCCGAGTGGCGCAGCGGTCTCAGGCACTGCATCTCAGTGCTAGAGGCGTCACTACAGTCCCTGGTTCGATTCCAGGCAGTATCACAATTGGCCGTGGTTAGGAGTCCCATTGGGCGGGGTAGCCCGTCATTATAAATAAGAATTTGTTCTTAACTGACGTGTCTGGTTAAATAAAAAATGATTGATAATGGAGAACCCTTCCATGAATAATCTGTTAGACAACACCCTGATGGAACACAGTGTGAGTGTGTTAGTGCTTAGCCACGGGGCCAGAGAAGATGCAGGTATCTGTAGAGCCACACATGAATGAATGTCATCCTAACTGCAACTATATAGGCTTATTATTATTATACCATCTTCAGTGACTCTCATTGACCCGTTTAATAAACATGTCCTTGTCTTTCACTCACATACACTAACATGACCAAAAGTATGTGGACACCCACTCGTCAAACATCTCATTCAAAATCATGAGCATTAAAATGGAGTTGGTCGCCCCTTTGCTGCTATAACAGCCTCCACTCTTCTGGGAAGGCTTTCCTCTAGATGTTGGCACATTGCTGCAGGGACTTGCTTCCATTCAGCCACAAGTGTTATTGAGGTTGGGCACTGATGTTGGGTGATTAGGCCTGGCTCGCAGTCGGGGTTCTAATTCATGCCAAACGTGTTTGATGGGGTTGAGGTCAGGGCTCTGTGCACGCCAGTCAAGTTCTTTCACACCAATCTCAACAAACCATTTCTGTATGGACTTCACTTTGTGCATGGGGCATTGTCATGCTGAAACTGGAAAGGGCCTTCCCTAAACTGTTGCCACAAAGTTGGAAGCACAGAATCGTCTAGAATGTCATTGTATGCTGTAGCGTTAAGATTTCCCTTCACTGGAACTAAGAGGACTAGCCTGAACCATGAAAAACAGCCCCAGACCATTATTCCTCCTCCACCAAACTTTACAGTTGGCACTATGCATTTGGGCAGGTAGCGTTCTCCTGGCATCCACCAAACCCAAATTTGTGTTGGACTGCCAGATGGTTAACTGTGATTCATCACAGAGAACATGTTTCCACTTGCAGCGAGCTTTACACCACCCCAGCCAACGCTTGGCATTGCGCATGGTGATCTTAGGCTTGTGTGCAGCTGCTCGGCCATGGAAACCCATTTCATGAAGCTCCCAATGAACAGTTATTGATCTAATGTTGCTTCAGAGGCAGTTTGGAACTTGGTAGTGAGTGTTGCAACTGAGGACAGACGATTTTTACGCACTTCAGCGGTCTCGTTCTGTGAGCTTGTGTAGCCTACCACTTCGCAGCTGAGACATTGTTGCTCCTAGACATTTCCACTTCTCAATAACAGCACTTAGAGTTGACTGGGGCAACTCTAGCAGGGCAGAAATGTGACGAACTGACTTGTTGGAAAGGTGGCATCCTATGACGGTGCCATGTTGGAAGTCACTGAGCTCTTCAGTAAGGCCATTCTACTGCCAATGTTTGTCTATGGAGATGGCTGTGCGCTCGATTTTATACACCTGCCAGCAACGAGTATGGCTGAAATAACCGAATCCACTAATTTGAAGGGCTGTCCACATACTTTTGTATTTATAGTGTATCTTTGACTAGATCCAGTGCTTGACTTGTACTGAAATAGGTGGCGGTACTGTTTACGTTTAGGGGCAGGAGCTCCACAATACTTTTGAGCTTATATTCTATAAGAGGAAAAGGTGCTGAAGCAATAGAACATTTGCCGTGCTGGTACTCCGCTCCGGTGAGCTCCTGCCCACGTCCAGCACCACTAACTCGATCTAGTCTAACACTGTTTCCTTACCACTTATTGGCAATCTGCTTCTGCATGGCAGGTGGTACCCGTGCATCAAGTCTGAAACCAACAGGCTCCTGAACAGCTTCTATCCCCAAGCCATAAGACTGCGAAATAGCTAACATAATGGCTACATGGACTATCTGAGTTGACCCTTGTATTTTATTAGATTTTCTGCACGGTCTCTATGCACACTCACACACCCCGACACACACATAACACGCACACACATTTATACTGACTCTACACAAATGCTCACATACAATCATCATATACGCTGCTGCTACTCTGTTTATCATATATCCTGATGTCTAGTCACCTTACCACTATACATATCTCCCTCCATCACTGCAGTATCTCTGCACATTGTAAATATGGTGTTGGAACTGACCCTGTATATAGCTTCTTACTTTCTCCTGTTCTTCTTATTTTTATATATTTTGTGTAGTTTTGTTCTACCTTATGTTATTTTTAGTGTTACATTGATATTGATTACTGCAAGGTTGGGTTTAGATCTTGCAAGAACGGCCTTTCACTGTACTTATGCACGTGACATTAAAGCTTGAAACTGATGTCGACATTATAACAAGCTGAGAGGTGTTGTGTATGCTGGAGAAATGGGTATACTCTCATTTTTCCTCCACTCTGAATGACCTAACATGATCAATCCTATATTGGTCTTTCAGTCAGGCCAACCCAAGCTGTACTGTGCAGTAGGCTAATAGTAAACCTACTATTGAAACAGATAAACTGAGTCAGAAATTCACAGGTTTCAGATTTTCGTTCTCAAAGTCACTTTTATTTTTTTTACAGAAAAATAACTAAATTGTATGTTCTAAGAGTCCATAACAATGCTTAAACCACATCAGGAGACCACTTTTGAAGTCTTGAAAAAAATGAAGACATTTTTGGGGGTGTGTTACCGTTTAATTCTAGTGTAAGGGCACCTAGCTAGCGCTACTGTTTGATTAGTGGTGTTTCTGTGGCTCATGAGATTGTGTTTGCGAAAGGAATTGCCACTGGGTTGACGCAAATAATCCCGATATCATTCTGACAGGTAGGCATAGGCTACTTTGTAGCTAGTTAACATTTAATAGAGAAGGTTTTTAGGAAAGCCTTTCCATCTACCGTAAGACGGTTAGGCCTAGCATTAGCGTCGTTATAAGGATTGTTTGGAACCTGGACGTTTTACTTCATATTATGAGTCATGTTTTACCTTGCTCCAAAATCCCACCATAGAGACGTGGAGCCAATTATTTTATCTTCCTCATATCCTCTTCTATTAGTTTTCTTTCAACATGCTTTCATTGTCTAGCAGCCAAAGGCATTATCCTAATCGTATTTGCAACCGATGATATTTGTTGCATCTTTATTTCCCGCTTCTTTCTAACGGATTTTTCTATCTCTGTTCATGAAACCGATTGCGTGTGCGGTGCTCATTTTCGAACAATTTTTCCGCAAATTGCATTTTGGGACATTCACGCATAGGCCTACTACCGAGTGTACATTGCTGGTACATTGATGCGCCTAAAATATGAAGAAATAATAGTTTTTCGACATTTTAAGTTAAACATTCCGATCTGTTCCATCAGCCGTATTAATTGATACGGGGTATATCTCCACTCCACAACTTTGATTCGTATCAGTGAGGATTAAGATGCGAGTACACACAATGCCCACTTAAAGATAATTGGATGTATGGCATATACCTGCTTATACCTTCCACTACACCACTGAACAAGCTCATTGCAAATGACAATTACGCATAGTGAAATGAATGAAAATAAATCCCACAACAAGCTGGTTCAAGTCATGATACGTGTGTGTCTGATTATCAAATGACAACACCTGAGTGATTCATATTCTACCCAGACAGTAGCCAGACGAGCCTAAAATGGGCGCCACCCCTCCTTTTGCAATAGGGCCTACATCAAAGCGCAGTACGTGCCCAAATCGCATTGTTAGTGCCGACGCGATAGGCCGAGCCTAAATTATAGAGACACCATGAACATTCGATAACTCAGTAATAGGCACGGCCTAAGTCTACCTGAAGTAGCCTAGTACTGTAAGGGGGGGAAAAGTTAGTCAACACGTGCACAGTAAACATTTCTCAAGGTCGTGTGACGCAACGAAGTTGAGCTCATGTAGGCCTAACCGGTTTTGCATCCTAACATCTTTACTGACGGCGCGATGGTATGAGGAGCCTATAATGGGGAAAGACTGTGAGTCACAAATATACACGTCCTAAATGGTACCCTAACACCTATATAAACTAGTGCACTCGTTTTGACCAGGGCCCATAGGGCTTTGTCGAAAAGTAGAGCACTATGTAGGAAATAGGGTGCCATTTGGGATGAACGACTAGCCTATACTATCAGAAGCGAGTACTAACCTGAGCTGAGCTGATTAAATCCCTTTAGGGGTGAAATTCCCCCGCTCATATGTTCCGAATGGGGGACTTTTAAAACATCTCAAAACTAAATAGAAGACCTCTAAGCATGTCATACTGGGGAAATTCCTTGAATTCATCTCCAGTCACACCTCTGAGGACAACATTTTTTAAGTTATCCATATGGTTGTAATCGATGAATGAGCTTGGAAAGAGGTGCCTTATAAGTAAAAAAAAAAAAAAAAAAAAAAACATTCACATTGATTGATTAATCAATGTCGTTTTTTTGACTGATAAAATACAATTTATTTATATATATCTTTACCTGAGTGCTAATAATTTCATAATTAACCAACTTTTAACCTTTTAAAAGCAGAATGTTGAGGGAGGGCTTGTTATTATACTGTTATTATTATGTTCTCATATCTCTCTCGCTCTCTCTCTCTCTCTATCTATCTCTCTCTCGCTTTCTCTCTCTCTCTCTCTCTCGCTCTCTCTCTCTCTCTCTCTCTCTATCTATCTCTCTCTCGCTTTCTCTCTCTCTCTCTCTCTCTCTCTCGCTCTCTCTCTCTCTCTCTCTCTCTCGCTTCTCTCTCTCTCTCTCTCTCTCTCTCTCTCTCTCTCTCTCTCTCTCTCTCTCTCTATCTATCTATCTCTCTCTCGCTCTCTCTCTATCTCTCTATCTCCCCTCTCCTGCAAAGGAATCGACGCGTAGGCTACGTCTCTAACAAGAGGCGTAGCTCTTTGCTCATGCATTGTGCTACTTGCCTTGGTTGAGAAATTTTTGCTTCCTGCACCGATACATTACACATCCAGAAACAAGTTGAGAGAAAGAAAGAGGGTTCGCTCGCTGTGAAAGCAAGGACATTGACAGTAATGTTACCATCTAGTACAACCAAAATAATAGTTATTCTATAGAGGAGAAGGATTAACTTTCGATTGCACGGACGAACATTTTACGCATTCACTAGCCAAACTGTTCACGCACACCGCAGGTTTTGCAACGAAGAGGCAGAGGGAACAGAAGACAGGCTATTAAACCCGTTCGTTTGAAACCCTTTTAGCTAACATACCTCCGTGATGTCGGAGCGAGGAGGGCTCCCGCGGACTGGAGGTGCCCCCTCCCCGCACGTGCAGCCCTCCAAACCGGTCACGATCACCTCGAATCGCCCGGTCCACATGAACCTCTACGCCACCTGGGAAGTGGACCGCTCTTCGCCAAGCTGTGTTCCGAGGTAGGAGCATTCGAGTATGAGGAGATAGTTGCTTCTCTGTCTGTTGGTTTCTTGTCTGGTCCGTGTTTACACAAAGTAGCACCGTTTGCAGAAGGCTTAAAGACGCCCCCTGTATGTGTTTACTTGTGATTTTACTACCAAAAACGCTCTTCAATTCTCTATAGGTGGTTGACATAGGAAGCATGCATTGTTTTAGGTGTCTGAGCATGATAATGCATTGCCAACCTGCAATAATCGTGTTGTCTTGTTTACCTGGCCAACCCAGACACGTAGCAATCATATATATAGGCTAGTCCACATTCTACTGCAGAGTCTTCTTGATATTCTCTAACAATGTATCTTTTATGTACATGCCCCCTTCAGGCACATGGTAGGCCTACTACTTGCTCTGTATGTCTCAGTAGGTCGTGGTATTTAGGGGGGAAGTACCATATCAAATGCACCACTGGTCATTCAGGTGACATGGCTTACAGAAAAAAAACTGGGTATTTTTAAGAACACAATTGTCTGTCTGGATGTATTTCGTCCCGTAGCGCAAGGCTCCACCATTTGATTTCGATTCAAATGTTGCCGGTGGTTTTAGCAATATTCTACAGTCATTATCAATTGATAAGGTAGATTTTGCTGTTATAGAATCCTCTTTTTTGGGGTTTTATCCAGATAGGGTAGTGCGTATTGATCCCATGTAATGGAGCAGTAGGAAGTGTGGCCAGGAAAGCACACACCTAACATCCATCCATGCTTATTATGAACTCATTCTCAAGATCGCCCTGTGTGTGTGTGTGTGTGTGTGTGTGTGTGTGTGTGTGTGTGTGTGTAGGTGTGTGTGTGTGTAGGTGTGTGTGTGTGTGTGTGTGTGTGTGTGTGTGTGTAGGTGTGTGTGTGTGTAGGTGTGTGTGTGTGTGTGTGTGTGTGTAGGTGTGTGTGTGTGTGTGTGTGTGTGTGTGTGTGTGTAGGTGTGTGTGTGTAGGTGTGTGTGTGTGTAGGTGTGTGTGTGTGTGTGTGTGTGTAGGTGTGTGTGTGTGTGTGTGTGTGTGTAGGTGTGTGTGTGTGTGTGTGTGTGTGTGTGTGTGTGTGTGTGTGTGTGTGTGTGTGTGTAGGTGTGTGTGTGTGTAGGTGTGTGTGTGTGTAGGTGTGTGTGTGTGTGTGTGTGTGTAGGTGTGTGTGTGTGTGTGTGTGTGTGTGTGTGTAGGTGTGTGTGTGTGTAGGTGTGTGTGTGTGTGTGTGTGTAGGTGTGTGTGTGTGTGTGTAGGTGTGTGTGTGTGTAGGTGTGTGTGTAGGTGTGTGTGTGTGTAGGTGTGTGTGTGTGTGTGTGTGTAGGTGTGTGTGTGTGTGTGTGTGTGTGTGTGTAGGTGTGTGTGTGTGTAGGTGTGTGTGTGTGTGTGTGTAGGTGTGTGTGTAGGTGTGTGTGTGTGTGTGTGTAGGTGTGTGTGTGTGTAGGTGTGTGTGTGTGCGTGTAGGTGTGTGTGTGTGTAGGTGTGTGTGTGTGTGTGTGTGTGTGTGTGTGTGTGTGTGGTGTGTGTGTGTGTGTGTGTGTGTGTGTGTGTGTAGGTGTGTGTAGGTGTGTGTGTGTGTAGGTGTGTGTGTGTGTAGGTGTGTGTGTGTGTAGGTGTGTGTGTGTGTGTGTGTGTAGGTGTGTGTGTAGGTGTGTGTGTGTGTGTGTAGGTGTGTGTGTAGGTGTGTGTGTGTGTGTGTGTGTGTGTGTAGGTGTGTGTGTAGGTGTGTGTGTGTGTGTGTAGGTGTGTGTGTGTGTGTGTGTGTGTGTGTGTGTGTGTGTGTGTGTGTGTGTGTAGGTGTGTGTGTGTGTGTAGGTGTGTGTGTGTGTGTAGGTGTGTGTGTGTGTGTAGGTGTGTGTGTGTGTGTGTAGGTGTGTGTGTGTGTAGGTGTGTGTGTGTGTGTAGGTGTGTGTGTGTGTGTAGGTGTGTGTGTGTGTGTGTGTAGGTGTGTGTGTGTGTAGGTGTGTGTGTGTGTGTGTGTGTGTGTGTGTGTAGGTGTGTGTGTGTGTGTGTGTAGTTTAAAGGCCACTGTCTGCATCTTTCTTTCTCTATCTTTCTATCTTTTCATTCCCTCCCTCTCTGCTGTACTACAGTTTCTTATGCTATATGACACTTGATGTGCTCATTGGTATGTGTGTATGTTTAAACATCTACCCTACCCCCTTCTCAATGGCCATAGACAGCTCCTACAGAATTACACTATCCTAGTAACATAACATTGGCCTATAGAAGTATCACAGTGTGGACTAGAGGTAATGCTGCAACCTCTGGCACACATGTTAACAGCGTCGGTGTAAAGGAGTTAAGCACGTACCGTAACCTCCCTCCACAGCTAGCTAGAAATGTCGCCGATGGAGCCATCCATTTGGAACCTTTTGTATAGCTCAATCGGTTCCCAAGTTGTCAAGCGGGCGGTCACGTGTGTTGGCAAGGTAGAGGACCCTGGTTCAAGCCCAGTCAGAAGCAAGTTGAGGGAGGCAGTGTTACATGCTAAGCTAGCACACTGACCCTGGCTATATCGGCGTAGGTTTGTTACAAGCTAAGCTAGCACACTGACCCTGGCTATATCGGCGTAGGTTTGTTACACGCTAAACTAGCACACTGACCCTGGCTATATCGGCGTAGGTTTGTTACAAGCTAAGCTAGCACACTGACCCTGGCTATATCGGCGTAGGTTTGTTACATGCTAAGCTAGCACACTGACCCTGCCTATATCGGCGTAGGTTTGTTACACGCTAAGCTAGCACACTGACCCTGGCTATATCGGCGTAGGTTTGTTACAAGCTAAGCTAGCACACTGACCCTGGCTATATCGGCGTAGGTTTGTTACATGCTAAGCTAGCACACTGACCCTGCCTATATCAGCGTAGGTTTGTTACACGCTAAGCTAGCACACTGACCCTGGCTATATCGGCCAAGGTTTGTTACATGCTAAGTTAGCACACTGACCCTGGCTATATCGGCATAGGTTTGTTACATGCTAAGTTAGCACACTGACCCTGGCTATATCGGCGTAGGTTTGTTACATGCTAAGCTAGCACACTGACCCTGGCTATATCGGCCAAGGTTTGTTACAAGCTAAGCTAGCACACTGACCCTGGCTATATCGGCGTAGGTTTGTTACATGCTAAGCTAGCACACTGACCCTGCCTATATCGGCGTAGGTTTGTTACACGCTAAGCTAGCACACTGACCCTGGCTATATCGGCATATGTTCGAATCCGTTGACACAACCTCTCTCTATCTTTCCCCACGGTCATTCCCTCTCTCGCTATCTGTTCAATAAAACCTGGAAATCCCTTAAAATATATATCTAAAAAAGAAGAATCATGGTAACTTCATTACCATATAATAACCATATCATAACCGTAGTGCAGAAACACTGATCCCGAGATGCCACTGCATGAGACAGGACTGGTAAAAGCGTCATCACATGGCCTTTAGTACTGTGCTTTCTAATTCTCCTTTTCAAAAAGATTTAGCTTTGTTTGTCTAGAACTAAAGCCTTTGAGTGTGCTTTGACGGTGTGCATTTCAGTATTTTTGTCAAGTGCTTTTTCGGGTTAAGCGTGTAGATGAGTTGTTCTCTAAAATATCTCGTCTGTGTCCTTACTCTGTCACTTTGACGTCCTGTCTCGGATTATTACTAAGGCTAGAAAAGGTCTCCATTGTTTTGGGAGGTTTGTTGACTATTTCATATTTCAGTGCATAGTGATGTCACCTTGCTGCATCTGCACAGTTTCATGCTTTAGCAGGTCATGGTCCATCACTCCTTCTTCCTTTTCACTGCAGAGAAACAGACAGGGAAGCAGAATTCTGAGAAATACACCCTTTCTTTCTTTCTCCCCTTCTTTTTTTCTTCTCTCCTTTTCTTTCTCTCTTTCCATGAGGAGATCACTGATCTGACGCAATGCAGCCTAGATCGTTAGACTGTGCTAGAGAACCCTGAGTTTCACCTGTCCAATCTTGTCAGATATGCAGGGGTGAAAGTAGAATTCATTTCTTCCTGGTACGGGACCTCCTATATGTCGTTAAAAAAATGTATGGGCTTGTATTCCATATAGAATCCCTATTAATTCAATAGGATCTCTGTGGGCCTAGCTGTAAATATGTGTTATTTAACTTTTAAAAAGGTTTTAGCTTTTACTGTGGCATAAACACAACCATTTTCGGATTGTCAAACAATCACTTCAAGGGCTCCTTTACTTGTCCATTAGACCAGAATTGCCATTAGGCTAGAATTTATGCGTTCACTGCAGTCCGCGTGCGTCTCGGTGTCGACCACCTGTCTCTGCCTTGGTGTTCTCATCGAACCACATCGCATTTTGGAACGCAGGCTATACCACCAGTTTTCAAGTCCATTCGCTCATTTTTTCATGCCTCTGACATGATCAAAAGTTGTCTAATAGCCTACAGTTTTCTTGACATTTTGTTTGAAATGTTGTTATAGGCTCATGTTTTACCGGTACAGCTTACCCCCCGCAATTTATTTTGCCGGGATGCCGTTCTGAAACATACCACCTTACTTTCACCCCTGGAGATATGTGGTCACTTCAAGGAAGGGAGGAGGTAAGAGCCATCTCTTGTGTCTCAAGACAGACCCAGGGTGTCTTGTCATTGTGATTGTTGCAGAAAACTGGATCATGAATTTCCTCACTGTAGAGGTTTGTAGCTGTAACCTCTTCCTGTTCCTGTCTACCCACAATTTGCGTGTTGTTTGCATTGACTAAAAGTGCCTCTGTGAGGTCAGTTCCAGGGTCAGTCTTTATTGCCACTTTACCATAATGAACTATGCTGAAGGGGGAACTAAACTGGTCCTCGATCAGTATACACTACAGTAACCTACTTTCTCCAATTTACCATGTTTCTGCAGCGTCACAATCACCACCAGCGCTTGTCACCAACCATCTCATTCTCACTGCTTTTTCGCTTCATTGACTTTCTTCAAACTCACACCCTGCAGGGGGGGGACAACATGTATTGTATTCCCAAACCAAATAAGCCCAGTGACAAAAATAGCCTTCCCCGCCTGCAATGGGTTTCAGCTGATCACCACCAAACCTTAAATGTAGCTGTTAATATAGGTCTGCTGTATGTGGCATTGAAATAATGAAACATTCCCATTACTAAGCATGTTAGTCAGTTGTTGGAGTCAGTTCCAAATTACACTCTTTTCCCTACATAGCGTATTACCTTTTAACAGCCCTATGGGTCCTGGTCAAAAGTAGTGTACTATATAGGGAATAGGGTACCACGTGGGACGCAGCCTGAGAGTTGACATAAGGGGATGGTTGGGATTCCTGCTCCTGCCGACTGAGTTGTTGAAGCACAAGGCCCTGGCATGAACCAAGGGAAATTCCTGTGACTCCAGCCCAGAGGAGTGGAACGGAATGGACGGTTGGATGAGTTCTACTGCTGAGTTGTAGTCAACTCTGTCCCTCGTCGTAGCTGGGGCTGGAGCTGAGGTCTGTAGCTGGGGTCTGTAGCTGGGGTCTGTAGCTGGGGCTGGAGCTGAGGTCTGTAGCTGGGGCTGGAGCTGAGGTCTGTAGCTGGGGTCTGTAGCTGGGTCCTGTAGCTGGGGCTGTAGCTGGGGTCTGTGGCTGGGTCCTGTAGCTGGGGTCTGTAGCTGGGGCTGGAGCTGAGGTCTGTGGCTGGGGCTGGAGCTGAGGTCTGTAGCTGGGGCTGGAGCCGGGGTCTGTAGCTGGGGTCTGTAGCTGGGGTCTGTAGCTGGGGCTGGAGCTGAGGTCTGTAGCTGGGGTCTGTGGCTGGGTCCTGTAGCTGGGGTCTGTAGCTGGGGTCTGTAGCTGGGGTCTGTAGCTGGGGCTGGAGCTGAGGTCTGTAGCTGGGGTCTGTGGCTGGGTCCTGTAGCTGGGGTCTGTAGCTGGGGTCTGTAGCTGGGGTCTGTAGCTGGGGCTGGAGCTGAGGTCTGTAGCTGGGGTCTGTGGCTGGGTCCTGTAGCTGGGGTCAGTAGCTGGGGTCTGTAGCTGGGGTCTGTAGCTGGGGCTGGAGCTGAGGTCTGTAGCTGGGGTCTGTAGCTGGGGCTGGAGCTGAGGTCTGTAGCTGGGGTCTGTAGCTGGGGTCTGTAGCTGAGGTCTGTAGCTGGGGTCTGTAGCTGGGGTCTGTAGCTGGGGCTGGAGCTGAGGTCTGTAGCTGGGGTCTGTGGCTGGGTCCTGTAGCTGGGGTCTGTAGCTGGGGTCTGTAGCTGGGGTCTGTAGCTGGGGCTGGAGCTGAGGTCTGTAGCTGGGGTCTGTAGCTGGGGCTGGAGCTGAGGTCTGTAGCTGGGGTCTGTGGCTGGGTCCTGTAGCTGGGGTCTGTAGCTGGGGTCTGTAGCTGGGGTCTGTAGCTGGGTCCTGTAGCAGGGGGCTGGAGCTGTGTCTGTAGCTGGGTCCTGTAGCTGGGGTCTGTAGCTGGGGGCCTGTAACTGGTCTGTAGCTGGGGTCTGTAGCTGGGGCTGGAGCTGTGCTCTGTAGCTGGGGCCTGTAACTGGGGCCTGTAGCTGGGGTCTGTAACTGGGGTCTGTAGCTGGGGTCTGTAGTTGGGTCCTGTAGCTGGGGTCTGTAGCTGGGGCTGGAGCTGGGTCTGTAGCTGGGGTCTGTAGCTGGGTCCTGTAGCAGGGGGCTGGAGCTGTGTCTGTAGCTGGGTCCTGTAGCTGGGGTCTGTAGCTGGGGGCCTGTAACTGGTCTGTAGCTGGGGTCTGTAGCTGGGGCTGGAGCTGTGCTCTGTAGCTGGGGCCTGTAACTGGGGCCTGTAGCTGGGGTCTGTAACTGGGGTCTGTAGCTGGGGTCTGTAGTTGGGTCCTGTAGCTGGGGTCTGTAGCTGGGGCTGGAGCTGGGTCTGTAGCTGGGGCTGGAGCTGGGGCCTGTAACTGGGGTCTGTAGCTGGGGCTGGAGCTGGGTCTGGAGCTGGGGCCTGTAACTGGGGCCTGTAACTGGAGTGTAACTGGGGCCTGTAGCTGGGGTCTGTAGCTGGGGTCTGTAGCTGGGTCTGTAGCTGAGGTCTGTAGCTGGGGCTGGAGCTGGGTCTGTAGCTGGGGCTGGAGCTGGGTCTGTAGCTGGGGCCTGTAACTGGTCTGTAGCTGGGGTCTGTAGCTTGTCTGTAGCTGGGGCCTGTAGCTGGGGCTGGAGCTGGGATCTGTAGCTGGGGCCTGTAACTGGTCTGTAGCTGAGGTCTGGAGCTGGGGCTTGAGCTGGGTCTGTAGCTGGGGCTGGAGCTGGGTCTGTAGCTGGGGCTGGAGCTGAGGTCTGTAGCTGGGGCTGGAGCTGGGTCTGTAGCTGGGGCCTGTAACTGGTCTGTAGCTGGGGCTGGAGCTGAGGTCTGTAGCTGGGGTCTGTAGCTGGGGTCTGTAGCTGGGATCTGTAGCTGGGGCCTGTAACTGGTCTGTAGCTGAGGTCTGGAGCTGGGGTCTGTAGCTGGGGTCTTTAGCTGGGGCCTGTAGCTGGGGTCTGTAGCTGGGGCTGTAGCTGGGGTCTGTAGCTGGGGCCTGAAACTGGTCTGTAGCTGGGGCCTGTAGCTGGGGCCTGTAGCTGGGGTCTGTAGCTGGGGCCTGTAGCTGGGGCCTGTAGCTGGGGGCTGTAGCTGGGGCTGTAGCTGGGGTCTGTAGCTGGGGTCTGTTGCTGGAGCCTGAAACTGGTCTGTAGCTGGGGCCTGTAGCTGGGGTCTGTAGCTGGGGTCTGTAGCTGGGGCCTGTAGCTGGGGTCTGTAGCTGGGGCTGTAGCTGGGGTCTGGAGCTGGAGTCTGTAGCTGGCGTCTGTAGCTGGGGTCTGTAGCTGGGGCCTGTAGCTGGGGCTGTAGCTGGGGTCTGGAGCTGGGGTCTGGAGCTGGAGTCTGTAGCTGGGGTCTGTAGCTGGGGTCTGTAGCTGGGGCCTGTAGCTGGGGTCTGTAGCTGGGGTCTGTAGCTGGGTCTGTAGCTGGGGTGTGGAGCTGGAGTCTGTAGCTGGCGTCTGTAGCTGGGGTCTGGAGCTGGGGTCTGGAGCTGGGGTCTGTAGCTGGGGCTGGAGCTGGACCTGTAGTAGAGGTTGACCGATTAATCGGAATGGCCGATTAATTAGGGCCGATTTCAAGTTTTCATAACATATTTTTATTTTTTTACACCTTTATTTAATAACTAGGCAAGTCAGATTAAGAACACATTCTTATTTTCAATGACGGCCTAGGAACGGGGGTTAACTGCCTTGTTCATGGGGGATTTGGGGATTCGTTTTTGCAACCTTCTGGTTACTAGTCCAACGCTCTTACCACCTGCCTTCATTGCACTCCACGAGGAGCCTGCATGGCAGGCTGACTACCTGTTACGCGAGGGCAGCAAGAAGCCAAGGTAAGTTGCTAGCTAGCATTAAAATTATCTTATAAAAAACTGTCAATCTTAACATAATCACTAGTTAACTGCACATGGTTGATGATATTACTAGTTTATCTAACGTGTCCTGCGTTGCATATAATCGATGCGGTGCCTGTTAATTTATCATTGAATCACAGCCTACTTCGACAAACAGGTGATGATTTAACAAGGGCATTTGCGAAAAAAGCACTGTCGTTGCACCAATGTACCTAACCATAAACATCAACGCCTTTCTTAAAATCAATACACAAGTATATATTTCAAAACCTGCATATTTAATTCATATTGCCTGCTAACATGTAATTGTGTCACTGCTCTTGCGTTCATTGCCTGGCTCGTTGCGAACTAATTTGCCAGAATTTTACGTAATTATGACATACCATTGAAGGTTGTGCAGTGTAACAGTAATATTTAGACTTAAGGACCCGTTAGATAAAATACGGAACGGTTCCGTATTTCACTGAAAGAAAAAACGTTTCGTTTTCGAGATGATAGTTTCCGGATTCGACCATATTAATGACCTAAGGCTCGTATTTCTGTGTGTTTATTATATTATAATTAAGTCTATGATTTGATAGAGCAGTCTGAGCGGTGGTAGGCAGCAGCAGGCTCGTAAGCATTCATTCAAACAGCACTTTACTGCGTTTTGCCAGCAGCTCTTCGCAATGCATTGCACTGTTTATGACTTCAAGCCTGTCAACTCCCAAGATTAGGCTGGTGTAACCGATGTGAAATGGCTAGCTAGTTAGCGGGTGCGCGCTAATAGCGTTTCAAACGTCACTCGCTCTGAGACTTGGAGTAGTTGTTTCCCTTCCTCTGCATGGGTAATGCTGCTTCGAGGGTGGCTGTTGTCGATGTGTTCCTGGTATGAGCCCAGGGAGGAGCGGGGAGAGGGACGGACGCTATACTGTTACACTGGCAATACTAAAGTGCCTATAAGAACATCCAATAGTCAAAGGTATATGAAATACAAATCGTATAGAGAGAAATAGTCCTATAATTCCTATAATAACTACAACCTAAAACTTCTTACCTGGGAATATTGAAGACTTATGTTAAAAGGAACCACCAGCTTTCATATGTTCTCATGTTCTGAGCAAGGAACTTAAACGTTAGCTTTTTACATGGCACATATTGCACTTTTACTTTCTTCTCCACACACACACACACACACACACACACACACACACACACACACACACACACACACACACACACACACACACACACACACACACACACACACACACACACACACACACACACACACACACAGGTCTGATGTTTCCCTTCGCTCTCCACTGTCATCCTCTTCTCTCCTTCATCATCTTCTCTACTTCATCCTCTTCTCTTCTCTCCTTCATCTTCTTCCCTCCTTCATCCACTTCTCTCCTTCATTCTCTACTCTTCTCTCCTTCATCCTCTACTTTTCTCTCCTTCATCCTCTACCGTTCTCTCCTTCATCCTTTTCTCTCCTTCATCCTCTACTTTTCTCTCCTTCATCCTCTTCTCTCCTTCATTCTCTACTCTTCTCTCCTTCATCCTCTTCACCTTCATCCTCTACTCTTCCCTCTTCTCTCCTTCATCCTCTACTCTTCTCTCCTTCATCCTCTTCTCTCCTTCATCCTCTACCCTTCTCTTCTCTCCTTCATCCTCTACTCTTCTCTCCTTCATTCTCTACTCTTCTCTCCTTCATCCTCTACCCTTCCCTCCTTCATCCTCTTCTCTCCTTCATTCTCTTCTCTCCTTCATTCTCTACTCTTCTCTCCTTCATTCTCTTCTCTCCTTCATCCTCTACTCTTCTCTCCTTCATTCTCTACTCTTCCCTCCTTCATTCTCTACTCTCCTTCATTCTCTTCTCTCCTTCATTCTCTACTCTTCTCTCCTTCATTCTCTTCTCTCCTTCATCCTCTTCTCTGATTCGTCCTCTACTCTTCTCTCCTTCATCCACTTCTCTCCTTCATTCTCTACTCTCCTTCATTCTCTTCTCTCCTTCATTCTCTACTCTTCTCTCCTTCATCCACTTCTCTCCTTCATCCTCTACTCTTCTCTCCTTCATCCTCTTCTCTGATTCGTCCTCTACTCTTCTCTCCTTCATTCTCTACTCTTCTCTCCTTCATCCTCTACTCTTCTCTCCTTCATTCTCTACTCTTCCCTCCTTCATCCGCTTCTCTCCTTCATCCTCTTCTCTCCTTCATTCTCTACTCTTCTCTCCTTCATCCTCTTCTCTCCTTTATCCTGTACTCTTCTCTCCTTCATTCTCTACTCTTCTCTCCTTCATCCTCTTCTCCCTTTCATCCTCTACTCTTCTCTCCTTCATCCTCTCCTTCATCCTCTACCCTTCTTCATTCTCTACTCTTCTCTCCTTCATTCTCTGCTCTTCGCTTTAAAGTGTACACTCATTCCCTTCCCTCCTAATGGCTGTAAAAGGAATGCTTACATCAATGCATTGCGTTTAGCTAAAGCTTTTAGGGGTAGTGAGCAAGTGTACACTCGTAGGATAAGGTTAGAGATGGGACCGTATCTCTACTCGGTGTGGTTTGGCGCTGGTGAACAGTAGACGTAATAGGAGACTGTCTGGTTGAGTTTATTTCATGTAGATGGTATTGCTGCTGTATGCTGAGATCACTGTTTCCGTTGGGAAAATGTGTCGCCAGTCATTTGACAGGCAGCATTTTAATTTGCCAGACATTTGAGAAATCTAGCGGACCCATATGCGTTGGGTGCGTAACCTGACTAGGGAGTCCACCCACGGTGCTCAGAATGACAGAAATCACATTTACAATATGGTCATTCATATTAACAGAACATGCAAGTCCAGGATGCAACGATGTGCAGTCCTTCTTACCTAATTCTGATGCTCACTCTGAAGATGGACTTTTCCTCAGCCAACAAGACGAGTAATTAACAGCAAAATCACTAGGTTGTTATTTCAATCTACTATCACCCGTTTTAGAAAAATCTACCTATTGTATTGTATTTGTATTTATTATGGATACCCATTAGCTGTCGCCAAGGCAGCAGCTACTCTTCCTGGGGTCCAGAAAAATTAAGGCAGTTTATACAATTTTAAAAACATTACAATAATTCACAGATTTCACAACACACTGTGTGCCCTCAGGCCCCTACTCCACCACTACCACATATCTACAGTACTATGTGTGGTAGTGGTAGAGTAGGCTCAGTTGTGGCTCAGTTGGTAGCGCATGGTGTTTGCAACGCCAGGGTTGTGGGTTCGATTCCCACGGGGGACCAGTACGGAAAAAATGTAGGAAATGTATGCTATTGCTCTGGATAAGAGCGTCTGCTAAATGACTAAAATGTAAATCCATGTGTGTCTGTCTGTACCTATGTTTGTGTTGCTTCGCAGCCCCTGATGTTTCATAAGGTGTTTTTTTATCTAATTTTACTGCTTGCGTCAGTTACCTGATGTGGAATAGAGTTCCATGTAGTCATGGCTCTATGTAGTACTGTGCGCCTCCCATAGTCTGTTCTGGACTTGGGGACTGTGAAGAGACCTCTGGTGGCATGTCTTGTGGGGTATGCATGGGTGTCTGAGCTGTGTGCCAGTAGTTTAGACAGACAGCTCAGTAGATTCAACACCTCTCACAAAACCAAGTAGTGATGAAGTCAATCTGTCCTCCACTTTCAGCCAGGAGAGATTGACATGCATATTATTAATATTAGCTCTCTGTGTTCATCCAAGGACCAGCCGTGCTGCCCTGTTCTGAACATATTCCAATTTTCCTAAGTCCTTTTTTGTGGCACCTGACCCCACGACTGAACAGTAGTCAAGACTTCTCCCCATCTTAGCTACTGTTGTATCAATATGTTTTGACCATGACAGTTTACAATCCAGGGTTACTCCAAGCAGTTTAGTCATCTCAACTTATTCAATTTCCACATTATTTATTACAAGATTTAGTTAAGGTTTAGGGTTTAGTGAGTGTTTTGTTCCAAATAGAATGCTTTTCGTTTTAGAAATATTTAGGCCTACCTTATTCCTTGTCACCCACTCTGAAACTAACTGCAGCTCTTTGTTGAGTGTTGCAGTCATTTCAGTCACACTAGTAGCTGGTGTGTATAACGTTGGTCAGCTTTTCGACAAAGAAACAGCCTATTCCAAACAAATTCATACAACCAGTAGGCCTAGGCTACAAAATAAATACAAAAAAATAACTTAAAAAAGCAATGAGTCTGATGCAACAGATCAGAACGTTTAGCTTAAAATGTTGATAAACTATTATTTCTTTACATTATAAGCGCAGCAGTGTGCACAAGGCAGCAGACTACGCGGGAATGTTGGTTCTGTAATGCACTTAGCGGGAAAACACTGTTGTCAAAAGTGCACTGCACATGCCAGTGGTTTCATGTGACAGAGATGAAAATATATGTTCAAAATTTAGGGGAGATCTAATATGCAACAACTAACATGGGTTGCTAATATGACTTGGATTGTGCCTTTGAAACAATGAAAGAAAGTTGCTATAAAATATTTGCTTCCACGGAAATGGTCTAATTTTGGCTAGGCTACTTTGAAGCAAGGTAAGACATGCCTCAAAATATGTAGTAAAACATTCAGGTTACAAACAATTAAGTACACTATATATACAAAAGTATCTGGACACCCCCTCAAATTAGTGGAATCAGCTATTTCAGCCACACCTGTTGCTGACAGCACACAGCCATGCAATCTTCATAGACAAATATTGGCAGTAGAATGACCTTACTGAAGAACTCAGTGACTTTCAGTGTGGCACCTTCATATAATGCCACTTTTCCAACAAGTCAGTTTGTCTTGTTGGATTTCTGTCCTGCTAGAGCTACCCTGATCAACTGTAAGTGCTGTTATTGTGAAGTGGAAACATCTAGGAGCAACAACGGCTCAGCCACAAAGTGGTAGGCCACACATGCTCACAGAACGGGACCGCCGAGTGCTGAAGCACGTAGCGCATAAAAATTGTCTGTCCTCGGTTGAAACACTCACTACCGAGTTCCAAACTGCCTCTGGAAGCAACGCCAGCACAATAACTGTTTGTCGAGACCGTCATGAAATGGGTTTCCATGGCTAAGCAGCCACACACAAGCCTAAGATCACCATGTGCAATGCCATGCGTCGACTGGAGTGGTGTAAAGCTTTGGGCTTGTTCTCTGAAGTGATGAATCACGCTTCAACATCTGGCAGTTCGACGGACAAATCTAGGTTTGGCGGATGCCAGGAGAACGCTACCCGCCAGAATGCATAGTGTAAACTGTAAACTTTAGTGGAGGAGGAATAATGGTCTGGGGCTGTTTTTCATGGCTCGGGCTAGGCCCTTTAGCTCCAGTGAAGGGAAATCTTAATGCTACAGCATACAATTACATTCTAGACGATTCCAATGTTGTGGCAACAATTTGCTGAAACAATTTGGGTTTCAGCATGACAATGCCCCCGTGCACAATCGGTGTGGAAGAACTTGACTGGCCTGCACAGAGCCCTGACCTCAACCCCATCGAACACCTTTGAGATTAATTGGAATCCTGACTGCAAGCCAGGCCTAATAGTCCAACATCAGTGCCCGACCTCACTAATGCTCTTGTGGCTGAATGGAAGCAAGTCCCGTAGTAATGTTCCAACAAGCCTTCCCAGAAGAGTGGAGGCTGTTTTAGCAGCAAAGTGGGGACCATCTCCATATTAATGCCGATGATTTTGGAATGAGATGTTCAACAGCCATGTAGTGTATATGTTTTCAAAATGCATACTGCCTCCAGCTCATACTGCCTCCAGCTCATGCTGCCTCCAGCTCATTGCAAAGTGGTGTGTGACGTGCTGATGCATTTCCTGTTTGAGATGCTTTAGCAGCAGCTCTCGCACTGTCTGACAGATTTTCCACTCAAAGGCCCTGTATTCGTGTAATAAATATGATACAGTTGAAGTCGGATGTTTACATACACTTAGGATGGAGTCATTAAAACTCGTTTTTCAACCACAAACACAAATGTCTTGTTAACAAACTATAGTTTTGGCAAGTTGGTTAGGACATCTACTTTGTGCATGACACAAGTAATTTTTCCAACAATTGTTTACAGACAGATTATTTCACTTATAACTCACTGTATCACAATTCCAGTGGGTCAGAAGTTTACATACACTAAGTTGACTGTGCCTTTTAACAGCTTGGAAAATTCCAGAAAATGATGTCATGGCTTTAAAAGCTTCTGATAGGCTAATTGACATAATTTGAGTCAATTGGAAGTGTACCTGTGGATGTATTTCAAGGCCTACCTTCAAACTCAGTGCCTCTTTGGTTGACATCATAGGAAAATCAAAAGAAATCAGCCAAATTGTAGACCTCCACAAGTCTGGTTCATCCTTGTGAGCAATTTTCAAACGCTTGAAGGTACCACATTCATCTGTACAAACAATAGTACTCAAGTATAAACACCATGGGACCACGCAGCCGTCATACCGCTCAGGAAGGAGACGTGTTCTGTCCCCTAGAGATGAACGTACTTTGGTGCGAAAAGTGCAAATCAATCCCAGAACAACAGCAAAGGACCTTGTGAAGATGCTGGAGGAAACAGGTACAAAGTATCTATATCCACAGTGAAACGAGTCCTATGTCGTCATAACCTGAAAGGCCGCTCAGTAAGGAAGAAGCCACCACTCGAAAACCGCCATTAAAAAAAGCCAGACTACGGTTTGCAACTGCATATGGGGACAAAGATCGTACTTTTTCGATAAATGTCCTCTGGTCTGATGAAACAAAAATAGAATCGTTTGGCGATAATTACCATCGTTATGTTTGGAGGAAAAAGGGGGAGGCTTGCAAGCCGAAGAACACCATCCCACCCATGAAGCAGGGGGGTGGCAGCATCATGTTGTGGGGGTGCTTTGCTGCAGGAGGGACTGGTGCACTTCATAAAATAGATGGCATCATGAGGGAGGAAAATTACGTGGATATATTGAAGCAACATCTCAAGACATCAGTCAGGAAGTTAAAGCTTTGTCATAAATGGGTCTTCCAAATGGACAATGACCCCAAGCATACTTCCAAAGTTGTGGCAAAATGGCTTAAGGACAACAAAGTCAAGGTTTTGGAGTGGCCATCACAAAGCCCTGACCTCAATCCTATAGAACATTTGTGGGCAGAACTGAAAAAGTGTGTGCTAGCAAGGAGGCCTACAAACCTGACTCAGTTACACTAGCTCTGTCAGGAGGAATGGGCCAAAATTCACCCAACTTACTGTGGGAAGCTTGTGGAAGGCTTCCCGAAACGTTTGACCCAAGTTAAACAATTTAAAGGCAATGCTACCAAATACTAATTGAGTGTATGTAAACTTCTGACCCACTGGGAGTCTGATGAAATAAATAAAAGCTGAAATAAATCATTCTCTCTACTATTATTCTGACATTTCACGTTCTTAAAATAAAGTGGTGATCCTAACTGACCTAAGACAGGGATTTTTTACTAGGATTAAATGTCAGGAATTGTGAAAAACTGAGTTTATATGTACTTGGCTAAGGTGTATGTAAACTTACGACTTCAACTGTACATAAAGAATATACTGTACACAGGTGTCAATTTAATTATTCTGCTAAATTATGCTAATTACCTATAGACTGAAAAACATGACCAGTCAAATGTATTTCCATCGACTGGTATTTCCATCAATGAATATGCTAAAAAGCATTATTTCGTAATGGGACTTGTCCTTTTTCTTCCGGACAATTGACCTGCGCAAATTTTATTAATCAGCTTTTCAAAAAAAAACATCGGCCAAAAGCCAGCTATTACCGGCTAATGGAACCCTGTCTGAGTTGTAGGGTTGTTAATGTAGAGGTCTTTGTGGTGGATTGCTTTTGTTCCTGTCCTCACCAGATCGGGTGTGTGTGTGTGTGTGTGTGTGTGTGTGTGTGTGTGTGTGTGTGTGTGTGTGTGTGTGTGTGTGTGTGTGTGTGTGTGTGTGTGTGTGTGTGTGTGTGTGTGTGTGTGTGTGTGTGTGTGTTCAGTTCATTGCTTCTGAAAGAGATCTCATTACTGTGGAATCCTATCCTCTCATCTGGCAGAGGCCCACAACTGGGTGTTACGGGTGTGTGTGTGTGTGTGTGTGTGTGTGTGTGTGTGTGTGTGTGTGTGTGTGTGTGTGTGTGTGTGTGTGTGTGTGAATATGATCCACTGTGATACAGATACAGTCATATGCAGTTACAGTACATGCAACAGTACTCTGTGAGAGAGTCCAGTATAATAAATTGTCATTACTAACACTGTGATTCACAGCAAAGTTGATACACTGTGATATGGTCAGTCGGTCACATTATATACACTACCAGTCAAACGTTTGGACACATCTACTCTTTCAAGGGTCTATTCATTGTAGAATAATAGTGAAGACATCAAAACATCTAAACTATATGGAATCATGTAGTAACCAAAAAAGTGTTAAACAAATCATAATATATTTTAGATTTTAGATTCATTATCTCAACCAGCTTAACCTGGAATGCTTTTCCAACTTTCTTGAAGGAGTTCCCACATATGCTGAGCACTCGTTGCCTGCTTTTCCTTCACTCTGCAGTCCAACTCATCCCAAACCATCTCAGTTGGGTTGAGGTCGGGTGATTGTGGAGGCCAGGTCATCTGATGCAGCACTCCATCACTCTCCTTCTTGGTCAAATAGCCCTTACACAGACTGGAGGTGTATTTTGGGTCATTATCCTGTTGAAAAACTAATTATAGTCCCACTAAGCGCAAACCAGATGGGATGTCGTATCGCTGCAGAATGCTGTGGTAGCCATGCTGGTTAAGTGTGCCTTGAATTCTAAATAAATCACTGACAGTTTCACCAGCAAAGCACCCCCACACCATAACACCTCCTCCTCCATGTTTTACGGGGGGAACCACACATGCGAAAATCATTCGTTCACCTACTCTGCGTCTCACAAATACACGGCGGTTGGAACCAAAAATCTCAAATTTGGACTCATCAGATCAAAGGACAGATTTTCACCTGTCTAATGTCCATTGCTCGTGTTTCTTGGCCCAAGCAAGTCTCTTCTTCTTATTGGTGTCCTTTAGTAGTGGTTTCTTTGCAGCAATTCACGCAGTCCCCTCTGAACAGTAGATGTTGAGATGTGTCTGTTAAAAAAAAAATGTATTTGAATTCTGTGAAGCATTTATTTGGGCTACAATTTCTGTCGCTGGTAACTCTAATGAACTTAGGTAACTCTGGGTCTTCCTTTCCTGTGGCGGTCCTCATGAGAGCCAGTTTCATCATAGCGCTTGGTTTTTGAGACTGCTCTTGAAGAAAGTTTCATGTCTTCATGTCTTAAAGTAATGATGTACTTTCATTTCTCTTTGCTTATTTGAGCTGTTTTTGCCATAATATAGATTTGGTCTTTTACCAAATAGGGCTATCTTCTGTATACCACCTCTACCTTGTCACAACACAACTGATTGGCTCAAACGCATTAAGAAGGAAAGAAATTCCACAAATGAACTTTTAACAAGGCATACCTGTTAATTGAAATGCATTCCAGGTGACTACCTCATGAAGCTAGTTGAGAGAATGCCAAGAGTGTGCAAAGCTGTCATCAAGGCAAGGATAGAAGAACCAACACATACACACACACACACACACACACACACGCACACACGCTCACACGCTCACACACACACACACACACACACACACACACACACACACACACACACACACACAAGGCTGGTCACACTATATGCCATCATCTCACAGTGCAGCTCTAAACAGGATTAGACGTGTGCTCTGGACATTAATCTCTAATCGCTTTAATGAAAGGCCAGGAAGTGTGTGTGCGTGATAGCCTAGCATTTAGAGCGTTCGAATACCCGAGCCGACAAGGTGAAAAATCTGTCGATGTGCCCTTGAGCAAGGCACTTAACCATAATTTGCTCCAGGGGCACTGTACTCACCATGGCTGACTCTGTAAAGCATTTCACTGCACCTATCCGGAGTATGTGACAATAAAACATCTTTTTTGAATATATTTTTTTATTAACACCAGACTGAGAGCTGACAGTAGCTCCCTTGTTAATCCCACCTTGACTCACTCAACTAAACAGCACGAGGACCAGACACAGTCTTATTGCCATACATACAGAACTACACACTCATCCTCTCTCAATTCAATTTCAATTCAAGGGGCTTTATTGGCATGGGAAACGTATGTTTACATTGCCAAGCAAGTGAAATAGATAATAAACAAAAGTTTAATAAACAATAACAAATTGACAGTAAACATTACTCTCTCAATTCAAAGGGCTTTATTGGCATTGGAAACAAATGTTTACATTGCCAGAGCAAGTGAAATAGATAATAAACAAAAGTGAAAGAAAGAATCAAAAATGAACTGTAAAAATTACACTCACAAAAGTTTCAAATGAGTAGAGACATTGAAAATGTCATATTATGGCTATATACAGTGTTGTAACAATGTGCAAATAGTTAAAGTAAAAAAAGGAAAAATACATAAACATTCTCTCTCTATCTTAACAAAAGTGAAATAAACAATATTTGTTGAAAACACTACACTCACAAAAGTTCCAAAAGAATAAAGACATTTCAAATGTCATATTATGTGCACATAGTTAAAGTACAACAGGGAAAACGAATTAACATAAATATGGGTTGTATTTACAATGGTGTTTGTTATTCACCGGTTGCCCTTTTGTTGTGGCAACAGGTCACAAATATTGCTGCTGTGATGGCCCACTGTGGTAATGCACCCAATCGATGCAGTGCATTCGGAAAGTATTCAGACCCCTTGACTTCTTTCACATTTTGTTACGTTACAGCCTTATTCTAAAATGGAATGCATGTTTTCCCCTCATCAGTCTACACACAATCCCCCATAATAACAAAGCAAAAACGGGTTTTTAGACATTTTTGCAAATGTATGAAAAATAATAATCAGAAATACTTTATTTACGTAAGTATTCAGACACTTTGCTATGAGACTCGAAATTGAGCTCATTGATCATCCTTAAGATGGTTCTACAACCTGTGGTAAATTCATTTAATTGGAAGACATTACTCAGTAAAAGGCACACACAGCCTGTTTGGAGGAAACCTGGCACCATCCCTACGGTAAAGCATGCTGGTGGCAGCATCTTGCTGTTTTTCTTTTTTAAGTTAGGGTGGAAGAGGACAGAGTTTTAGTTTCCTGGGGTTTGAATGGTGTGGTGTGCGCGAATGCTTCGCTGCCTAGTGCAGAAGAGACACTGTCGATACGGCATGGATTCAGGTGTGTTCCTGAGAATGGAGTTAAGGTGGAGGAGGTTCTGCTCGCAGTTGGCGAACAGGAAGCAGCTGAATTTATACATTCCGCATCCTTCGACTAGGGTGGTAGTTGCGAATCTTCCTCCGTCTATTACAGATGACCAAATCCGTAAAGAGCAGAGTTGTTTTGGTAAGTTTGCTAGCGGTTTTCGTGTACTGTTGGCAGGTTTTCAGGCTGATGCCTTTAAGCATGTGTTTCATTCCGGAGGCAAGTGTTCATGTTTCTGAATAACAATGAGCAACAGTTAAATGTGCATTTTAAAGTGAGGAATGGGGAGGGGCTCTACGCATGGTTTGCCGGCATAGATAGTCTACGGTGCTTTGAGTGTGTGGATTTAGGGCATAAGAGCTTTACGTGCCCACACAAAGGCCGTAGACAAGGTGAGGGTACAAGTACCAGTGGGGTAAATCGAGGTCAACCTGCAGGGGGCCTTGAGACTCAGGCAGCAGATGATGGGTCTAGTCATGTTATGGATGGTGGTGTAGATGAGGCTGGGTCTAGTCAGGTTATAGATGGTGGTGTAGATGAGGCTGGGTCTAGTCATGTTATGGATGGTGGTGTAGATGAGGATGGGTCTAGTCAGGTTATAGATGGTGGTGTAGATGAGACTGGGTCTTGTCATGTTATGGATGGTGGTGTAGATGAGACTGGGTCTAGTCATGTTATGGATGGTGGTGTAGATGAGGCTGGGTCTAGTCAGGTTATAGATGGTGGTGTAGATGAGGCTGGGTCTAGTCAGGTTATAGATGGTGGTGGTGTAGATGAGGCTGGGTCTAGTCATGTTATGGATGGTGGTGTAGATGAGACTGGGTCTAGTCAGGTTATGGATGGTGGTGTAGATGAGACTGGGTCTAGTCATGTTATGGATGGTGGTGTAGATGAGGCTGGGTCTAGTCATGTTATGGATGGTGGTGTAGATGAGACTGGGTCTAGTCATGTTATGGATGGTGGTGTAGATGAGACTGGGTCTAGTCAGGTTATGGATGGTGGTGTAGATGAGACTGGGTCTAGTCATGTTATGGATGGTGGTGTAGATGAGACTGGGTCTAGTCATGTTATGGATGGTGGTGTAGATGAGGCTGGGTCTAGTCATGTTATAGATGGTGGTGTAGATGAGACTGGGTCTAGTCATGTTATGGATGGTGGTGTAGATGAGGCTGGGTCTAGTCAGGTTATGGATGGTGGTGTAGATGAGGATGGGTCTAGTCAGGTTATGGATGGTGGTGTAGGTGAGGCTGGGTCTAGTCAGGTTATGGATGGTGGTGTAGATGAGACTGGGTCTAGTCAGGTTATGGATGGTGGTGTAGATGAGGCTGGGTCTAGTCATGTTATGGATGGTGGTGTAGATGAGACTGGGTCTAGTCAGGTTATGGATGGTGGTGTAGATGAGGATGGGTCTAGTCAGGTTATGGATGGTGGTGTAGGTGAGGCTGGGTCTAGTCATGTTATGGATGGTGGTGTAGATGAGACTGGGTCTAGTCATGTTATGGATGGTGGTGTAGGTGAGGCTGGGTCTAGTCATGTTATAGATGGTGGTGTAGATGAGACTGGGTCTAGTCATGTTATAGATGGTGGTGTAGATGAGACTGGGTCTAGTCAGGTTATGGATGGTGGTGTAGATGAGGCTGGGTCTAGTCATGTTATACATGGTGGTGTAGATGAGACTGGGTCTAGTCAGGTTATGGATTGTGGTGTAGATGAGACTGGGTCTAGTCAGGTTATGGATGGTGGTGTAGATGAGGCTGGGTCTAGTCATGTTATAGATGGTGGTGTAGATGAGTCTGGGTCTAGTCATGTTATAGATGGTGGTGTAGATGACGCTGGGTCTAGTCATGTTATGGATGGGGGTGTAGTTGATGGGTCTAGTCAGGTTATGGATGGTGGTGTAGATGAGACTGGGTCTAGTCATGTTATGGATGGGGGTGTAGTTGATGGGTCTAGTCAGGTTATGGATGGTGGTGTAGATGAGACTGGGTCTAGTCATGTTATGGATGGGGGTGTAGTTGATGGGTCTAGTCAGGTTATGGATGGTGGTGTAGATGAGGCTGGGTCTAGTCAGGTTATAGATGGTGGTGTAGATGAGGCTGGGTCTAGTCATGTTATAGATGGTGGTGGTGTAGATGAGACTGGGTCTAGTCAGGTTATAGATGGTGGTGTAGATGAGGATGTGTCTAGTCATGTTATAGATGGTGGTGTAGATGAGACTGGGTCTAGTCATGTTATAGATGGTGGTGTAGATGAGACTGGGTCTAGTCAGGTTATGGATGGTGGTGTAGTTGATGGGTCTAGTCAGGTTATAGATGGTGGTGTAGATGAGGCTGGGTCTAGTCAGGTTATGGATGGTGGTGTAGATGAGGCTGGGTCTAGTCATGTTATAGATGGTGGTGTAGATGAGACTGGGTCTAGTCAGGTTATGGATGGTGGTGTAGATGAGACTGGGTCTAGTCATGTTATGGATGGTGGTGTAGATGAGGCTGGGTCTAGTCAGGTTATGGATGGTGGTGTAGCTGAGACTGGGTCTAGTCAGGTTATGGATGGTGGTGTAGGTGAGGCTGGGTCTAGTCATGTTATAGATGGTGGTGTAGATGAGACTGGGTCTAGTCATGTTATAGATGGTGGTGTAGATGAGACTGGGTCTAGTCAGGTTATGGATGGTGGTGTAGATGAGGCTGGGTCTAGTCATGTTATACATGGTGGTGTAGATGAGACTTGCTCTAGTCAGGTTATGGATGGTGGTGTAGATGAGACTGGGTCTAGTCAGGTTATGGATGGTGGTGTAGATGAGACTGGGTCTAGTCAGGTTATAGATGGTGGTGTAGATGAGACTGGGTCTAGTCATGTTATGGATGGTGGTGTAGATGAGACTGGGTCTAGTCAGGTTATAGATGGTGGTGTAGATGAGACTGGGTCTAGTCATGTTATAGATGGTGGTGTAGATGAGACTGGGTCTAGTCATGTTATGGATGGTGGTGTAGATGAGACTGGGTCTAGTCAGGTTATAGATGGTGGTGTAGATGAGGCTGGGTCTAGTCATGTTATAGATGGTGGTGTAGATGACGCTGGGTCTAGTCATGTTATGGATGGTGGTGTAGACGATGGGTCTAGTCATGTTATGGATGGTGGCGTAGATGAGACTGGGTCTAGTCATGTTATGGATGGTGGTGTAGATGAGACTGGGTCTAGTCATGTTATGGATGGGGGTGTAGTTGATGGGTCTAGTCAGGTTATGGATGGTGGTGTAGATGAGACTGGGTCTAGTCATGTTATGGATGGGGGTGTAGTTGATGGGTCTAGTCAGGTTATGGATGGTGGTGTAGATGAGACTGGGTCTAGTCATGTTATGGATGGGGGTGTAGTTGAGGCTGGGTCTAGTCAGGTTATAGATGGTGGTGTAGATGAGACTGGGTCTAGTCATGTTATAGATGGTGGTGTAGATGAGACTGGGTCTTGTCATGTTATGGATGGTGGTGTAGATGAGACTGGGTCTAGTCATGTTATGGATGGTGGTGTAGGTGAGGCTGGGTCTAGTCATGTTATAGATGGTGGTGTAGATGAGACTGGGTCTAGTCATGTTATGGATGGTGGTGTAGATGAGACTGGGTCTAGTCATGTTATGGATGGTGGTGTAGGTGAGGCTGGGTCTAGTCAGGTTATAGATGGTGGTGTAGATGAGACTGGGTCTAGTCAGGTTATAGATGGTGGTGTAGATGAGGATGTGTCTAGTCATGTTATAGATGGTGGTGTAGATGAGACTGGGTCTAGTCATGTTATAGATGGTGGTGTAGATGAGACTGGGTCTAGTCAGGTTATGGATGGTGGTGTAGTTGATGGGTCTAGTCAGGTTATAGATGGTGGTGTAGATGAGGCTGGGTCTAGTCAGGTTATGGATGGTGGTGTAGATGAGGCTGGGTCTAGTCATGTTATAGATGGTGGTGTAGATGAGACTGGGTCTAGTCAGGTTATGGATGGTTGTGTAGATGAGACTGGGTCTAGTCATGTTATGGATGGTGGTGTAGATGAGGCTGGGTCTAGTGAGGTTATGGATGGTGGTGTAGATGAGACTGGGTCTAGTCATGTTATGGATGGTGGTGTAGATGAGACTGAGTCTAGTCATGTTATGGATGGTGGTGTAGATGAGACTGGGTCTAGTCATGTTATAGATGGTAGTGTAGATGAGACTGGGTCTAGTCATGTTATAGATGGTTGTGTAGATGAGACTGGGTCTAGTCATGTTATGGATGGTGGTGTAGATGAGGCTGGGTCTTGTCAGGTTATGGATGGTGGTGTAGATGAGACTGGGTCTAGTCAGGTTATGGATGGTGGTGTAGGTGAGGCTGGGTCTAGTCATGTTATAGATGGTGGTGTAGATGAGACTGGGTCTAGTCATGTTATAGATGGTGGTGTAGATGAGACTGGGTCTAGTCAGGTTATGGATGGTGGTGTAGATGAGGCTGGGTCTAGTCATGTTATAGATGGTGGTGTAGATGAGTCTGGGTCTAGTCATGTTATAGATGGTGGTGTAGATGACGCTGGGTCTAGTCATGTTATGGATGGGGGTGTAGTTGATGGGTCTAGTCAGGTTATGGATGGTGGTGTAGATGAGACTGGGTCTAGTCATGTTATGGATGGGGGTGTAGTTGATGGGTCGAGTCAGGTTATGGATGGTGGTGTAGATGAGACTGGGTCTAGTCATGTTATGGATGGGGGTGTAGTTGATGGGTCTAGTCAGGTTATGGATGGTGGTGTAGATGAGGCTGGGTCTAGTCAGGTTATAGATGGTGGTGTAGATGAGACTGGGTCTAGTCAGGTTATACATGGTGGTGTAGATGAGGATTGGTCTAGTCATGTTATAGATGGTGGTGTAGATGAGACTGGGTCTAGTCATGTTATAGATGGTGGTGTAGATGAGACTGGGTCTAGTCAGGTTATGGATGGTGGTGTAGTTGATGGGTCTAGTCAGGTTATAGATGGTGGTGTAGATGAGGCTGGGTCTAGTCAGGTTATGGATGGTGGTGTAGATGAGGCTGGGTCTAGTCATGTTATAGATGGTGGTGTAGATGAGACTGGGTCTAGTCAGGTTATGGATGGTGGTGTAGATGAGACTGGGTCTAGTCATGTTATGGATGGTGGTGTAGATGAGGCTGGGTCTAGTCAGGTTATAGATGGTGGTGTAGATGAGGCTGGGTCTAGTCAGGTTATAGATGGTGGTGTAGATGAGGCTGGGTCTAGTCATGTTATAGATGGTGGTGTAGATGAGACTGGGTCTAGTCAGGTTATGGATGGTGGTGTAGATGAGGCTGGGTCTAGTCAGGTTATAGATGGTGGTGGTGTAGATGAGACTGGGTCTAGTCATGTTATAGATGGTGGTGTAGGTGAGACTGGGTCTAGTCAGGTTATGGATGGTGGTGTAGATGAGGCTGGGTCTAGTCATGTTATAGATGGTGGTGTAGATGAGACTGGGTCTAGTCATGTTATGGATGGTGGTGTAGATGAGGCTGGGTCTAGTCAGGTTATGGATGGTGGTGTAGATGAGGCTGGGTCTAGTCAGGTTATAGATGGTGGTGGTGTAGATGAGGCTGGGTCTAGTCAGGTTATAGATGGTGGTGTAGATGAGACTGGGTCTAGTCAGGTTATAGATGGTGGTGTAGACGATGGGTCTAGTCATGTTATGGATGGTGGTGTAGATGAGACTGGGTCTAGTCATGTTATGGATGGTGGTGTAGATGAGACTGGGTCTAGTCAGGTTATGGATGGTGGTGTAGATGAGACTGGGTCTAGTCATGTTATAGATGGTGGTGTAGATGAGACTGGGTCTAGTCATGTTATGGATGGTGGTGTAGATGAGACTGGGTCTAGTCATGTTATAGATGGTGGTGTAGATGAGACTGGGTCTAGTCAGGTTATGGATGGTGGTGTAGATGAGACTGGGTCTAGTCATGTTATGGATGGTGGTGTAGACGATGGGTCTAGTCATGTTATGGATGGTGGTGTAGATGAGACTGGGTCTAGTCATGTTATGGATGGTGGTGTAGATGAGACTGGGTCTAGTCATGTTATGGATGGTGGTGTAGTTGAGACTGGGTCTAGTCAGGTTATGGATGGTGGTGTAGATGAGACTGGGTCTAGTCATGTTATGGATGGTGGTGTAGATGAGACTGGGTCTAGTCATGTTATGGATGGTGGTGTAGATGAGACTGGGTCTAGTCATGTTATGGATGGTGGTGTAGTTGAGACTGGGTCTAGTCATGTTATGGATGGTGGTGTAGATGAGACTGGGTCTAGTCATGTTATGGATGGTGGTGTAGATGAGGCTGGGTCTAGTCAGGTTATAGATGGTGGTGTAGATGAGACTGGGTCTAGTCATGGGGCAAGAGAAAAGCTCTGTTATGTTGGGCATGGAGGGAGAGGGCCCCTCTGCTTTCAGGGGGTTTGCAGTGGGGTTGTGAAGGGCTTGACATTTTGGGGGTGTACCTGGGCTTAAAGAGGTGGGTCAGGAAGAACTGGGAGGGGCTGTCACAGGCAGTGGATTCAAGACTGGCTGTCCTCAACCCCCCGCCGGTCTGCTTTTTCTGGTCGGGCCATCACTGGCTGAGGTTGGCAGTGTTGTATATGTCTGTACACGAAGGAGGACAGGGCCTGGTGGAACTGGAGAACAGGGTGGCTGCATTCCGACTAAAGGCCATACTGATGTCGGCTGGAGGGAACCAGCATGCACGCTGCTGAGGAGAGCTGGCGGATTAGGGTTGGACCGGCAGCTGTTCCTCATGAGGCTGGAGAGTCTGAGTACAGCAGGTCTCTCTGACGCTTACTCTGCAGTGCTGAGTGCCTGGCAGCTGCTAAGGCCCACACGAGAAGGGGGTGTGGAGCCTGGGCTGTAGGTGTGGGAGGAGCCATCCTTTTGAGATGGGTCCAGTCGACCACCCTGCAGATGGCAGTGGGTTTACTAAGGCAGGGTCATCCGCGGCTGCTGGGAGAGGAGGGGTTGAAAACCCCGGATGTCCTGGCACAACAAACAAGACTAACATCTCTTAGGCTGCTGGAGAGATTCCTGGAGGAGGTCCAGGAGGCACTGTCTGAGACGGTAAGGGGGGTGTTTGAGCAGACAAAGGGGGAGGGGCCACCAATGTTTCCGCCACTGCAGGTGACGGCAGAGACTGGAGACTGGCAAGGGGGTCTGGAGGACTTGTTAGATTTGAACACTCCGAGCCTGGGGGAGTTTGAGGGGGTGGGAGGTAAAGCCCTCTACAACCTCTGCATTAAGTTAAGGGGTTCCCGAGTGACGCGGTGGTCTAAGGCACTGCATGTCAGTGCTAGAGGCGTCAGTACAGACCCTGGTTCGATCCTGGGCTGTATCACAACTGGCCATGATTGGGAGTCCCATAGGGCGGCTCACAATTGGTACAGCGTTGTCCAGGTTAGGGTTTGTCTGAGGAAGGCCGTCATTGTAAATAAGAATAAGTTCTTAACTGACTTGCCTAGTTAAATAAAGGATAATTGATATAAAAATAGTTTTAAAACATTAGGAGCCTAACAGGAGTGAAGGCTCATCAGTGGCAGGGGGTGTGTGGGGCGGAGAGTATGGTGGGTTTTAGATGGAGGGGGCTCTACAAACCCCCAGTACCAAAGAGGTCCGGGGACCTACATGAAACCCTGGCCACTAATATCTGGTTGGCACGGGTCGACCCGGGAGTTGTACAGGGGTGTACTTTCTGTGTCATGAGTGAAACTGTGATTCATGTGTTTTCTGTGTGCGCCAGGTTAATGTCACTAATGTCTCTGTTGGAATGTCTGTGTGAGAGGTTGGGGGTGGTCTTTACTGGTGGGGTGTTTATAATGGGATACAGGTATTCGAATAAGGAAAAGGACAAATGTGTGTTGTTGAATTAAGTGTTTGCTCAGGCAAAGTTTTCTATTTGGATAACAAGGAGGAACAGGGTCAAAGGTGAGGGGATAACAGACCCTTTACTATTAAGTGTTTTAACCTTTATTTAACCTTTATTTAACCAGGCAAGTCAGTTAAGAACACATTCTTATTTACAATGACAGCCTAGGAACAGTGGGTTAACTGCCTTGTTCAGGGGCAGAACGACAGATTTATACCTTGTCAGCTCAGGGATTCAATCTTGCAACCTTTCGGTTCCGAGTCGAGATATGTCGATATTTCAGGAGATCTGGTGTGTCGGGGGGGAAGATAGGTTGGATATACGGTTGTAGAAGTGGTGAGGTTTTGGTTATTGAGCTCCTCCCCTTATCTCCGTACCACATATGGAGTCACATGGTCTCTTCAGCACAGGGAGGGGTGAGGGAGCAAGGTGCTGGATTGGATAACCCGGCGCTTATAACATGCAAATGAGAGCGCAACGTTGTGAAATGTGATAAGTTCTATGACATAGTCAGGTCTTTATGCAGCTACTGTGAATGTGGAAAGTTGAATTTAGCACTTACTTGTTGAGGATGTGACAGACTTGGCCTCAGGGAGACAGGGAGATTGTGTGTGTTAGAGTTAGAGGAGATTCAGAGAATCAGAGAATCAGCCCTCCTTACGAAAGTGAGAGAACTGAGCCTTGTCCTTGCCCATGGCTCTGGGAAGTAGAGCAAGAGACAGAGAGACAGAGAGACAGAGAGAGAGACAGACAGACAGACAGAAAGAGACACAGAGAGAGAGAGAGAGATAGAGAGACAGACAGAAAGAGACACAGAGAGAGAGAGACAGATAGAGATAGAGAGACAGACAGACAGAGAGAGAGTGAGACAGAGAGAGAGTGAGACAGAGATAGAGACAGAGAGTGAGACAGAAACAGATAGAGACAGAGAGAGAGACAGAAACAGATAGAGACAGAGAGAGACAGAGAGTGAGACAGATAGAAACAGATAGAGACAGATAGAAACAGATAGAGACAGATAGAGACAGAGAGAGACAGATAGAGACAGATAGAAACAGATAGAGACAGATAGAGACAGAGAGTGAGACAGATAGAAACAGATAGAGACAGATAGAAACAGATAGAGACAGATAGAGACAGAGAGAGACAGATAGAGACAGATAGAAACAGATAGAGACAGATAGAAACAGATAGAAACAGATAGAAACAGATAGAGACAGATAGAAACAGATAGAGACAGATAGAGACAGATAGAGACAGAGAGAGACAGATAGAAACAGATAGAAACAGATAGAAACATATAGAGACAGAGAGTGAAACAGAAACAGATAGAAACAGATAGAGACAGATAGAAACAGATAGAGACAGATAGAGACAGATAGAAACAGATAGAAACAGATAGAGACAGATAGAAACAGATAGAGACAGAGAGAGACAGATAGAAACAGATAGAAACAGATAGAAACAGATAGAAACATATAGAGACAGAGAGTGAAACAGAAACAGATAGAGACAGATAGAGATAGATAGACAGACAGAGAGAGAGTGAGACAGAGATAGAGACAGAGAGAGATAGAGAGAGACAGAGAGTGAGACAGAGACAGAGAGTGAGACAGAAACAGATAGAGATAGAGAGACACAGAGAGAGAGAGAGAGACAGACAGAGACAGATAGAGATAGAGAGACAGACAGAGAGTGAGACAGAGAGAGACAGAGAGAGAGACAGAAACAGTGAGAGACAGAGAGAGACAGAGAGTGAGACAGAAACAGATAGAGACAGAGAGAGAGACAGAAACAGATAGAAACAGATAGAAACAGATAGAGACAGAGAGAGACAGATAGAGACAGAGAGAGAGACAGAAACAGATAGAAACAGATAGAAACAGATAGAAACAGATAGAGACAGAGAGAGACAGATAGAGACAGATAGAGACAGATAGAAACAGATAGAAACAGATAGAGACAGAGAGAGAGACAGAAACAGATAGAAACAGATAGAGACAGATAGAGACAGAGAGAGAGACAGAAACAGATAGAGACAGAGAGAGACAGATAGAAACAGATAGAAACAGATAGAGACAGAGAGAGACAGATAGAGACAGAGAGAGAGACAGAAACAGATAGAGACAGATAGAGACAGATAGAGACAGATAGAGACAGAGAGAGACAGATAGAGACAGAGAGAGAGACAGAAACAGATAGAGACAGAGAGAGACAGATAGAGACAGAGAGAGAGACAGAAACAGATAGAGACAGAGAGAGACAGATAGAGACAGAGAGAGAGACAGAAACAGATAGAGACAGAGAGAGACAGATAGAGACGGAGAGAGAGACAGAAACAGATAGAGACAGAGAGAGAGATAGAAACAGATAGAGACAGATAGAGACAGAGAGAGACAGATAAAGACAGAGAGAGAGACAGATAGAGACAGAGAGAGACAGATAGAAACAGATAGAGACAGATAGAGACAGAGAGAGACAGATAGAAACAGATAGAGACAGATAAAGACAGAGAGAGAGACAGATAGAGACAGATAGAGACAGATAGAGACAGATAGAGACAGATAGAGACAGATAGAGACAGATAGAGACAGAGAGAGACAGATAGAGACAGAGAGAGACAGATAGAGACAGATAGAGACAGAGAGAGACAGATAGAGACAGAGAGAGACAGATAGAAACAGATAGAGACAGACAGAAACAGATAGAGACAGAGAGAGACAGATAGAGACAGAGAGAGAGACAGAAACAGATAGAGACAGAGAGAGACAGAGAGAGACAGATAGAGACAGATAGAAACAGATAGAGACAGATAGAAACAGATAGAAACAGATAGAGACAGATAGAGACAGAGAGAGACAGAGAGAGACAGATAGAAACAGATAGAGACAGATAGAAACAGATAGAAACAGATAGAGACAGATAGAAACAGATAGAAACAGATAGAAACAGATAGAGACAGAGAGAGACAGATTGAAACAGATAGAGACAGATAGAAACAGATAGAAACAGATAGAAACAGATAGAGACAGATAGAAACAGAGAGAGACAGAGAGAGAGACAGAAACAGATAGAGACAGAGAGAGACAGATAGAGACAGAGAGAGAGACAGAGAGAGAGAGACAGATAGAAACAGATAGAAACAGATAGAAACAGATAGAGACAGATAGAAACAGATAGAAACAGATAGAGACAGATAGAAACAGATAGAAACAGATAGAAACAGATAGAGACAGAGAGAGACAGATTGAAACAGATAGAGACAGATAGAAACAGATAGAAACAGATAGAGACAGAGAGAGACAGATTGAAACAGATAGAGACAGATAGAAACAGATAGAAACAGATAGAGACAGATAGAAACAGATAGAAACAGATAGAGACAGATAGAAACAGATAGAGACAGATAGAAACCGATAGAGACAGATAGAAACAGATAGAAACAGATAGAGACAGATAGAAACAGATAGAGACAGATAGAAACAGATAGAAACAGATAGAGACAGATAGAAACAGATAGAGACAGATAGAAACAGATAGAAACAGATAGAGACAGATAGAAACAGATAGAGACAGATAGAAACAGATAGAGACAGAGAGAGACAGATAGAAACAGATAGAGACAGATAGAGACAGAGAGAGAGAAGGCAGTTCTTGAATCAGACAGTTTTAACCCATCTATTGAGACTGCAGCACAACCCTTTGTGTGTGCGTGTGTGTGTGTGTGTGTGTGTGTGTGTGTGTGTGTGTGTGTGTGTGTGTGTGTGTGTGTGTACGGACAGAGATACAGAATCCTCCTTGCTCCTATGTGTACAGTCAGTGTATGTGTATGTGGGCTGGGCATGGGACTGCCACCACTTCATGTATGACTCTCCTTCGCTGTTGACCGTGCTGGTGTCAGTTCATTCACAGTGTCTGCATTCACAAGGTATATTCACTGAACATCTCTGTGGACACCACGCACCTGAAGGACACTGTGTTTCATAATCATACAATATATATTTCACAGCACCTCGTACATCAGTATATTAGTACATCAGTACATCAGTACATCAGTACATTAGCCTAGTGGTTGATAACATAAGGAGTACTTTATGTCTGTTTCTTGCTGCAGGCTTGGTGTCAGCAGGTGATTGAGCATCTACAGGCCACAGAGGGAGGAGGGTTCCTGGTGTGTCTTTAACCCTATAGAGTATTAGCTCTCAGACAGCAGTCTGTTTTTTAACCTTTATTTAACTAGGCAAGTCAGTTAAGAACAAATTCTGATTTACAATGACAGCCTAGGAACAGTGGGTTAACTGCCTTGTTCAGGGGGAGAACAAGGCCTTGTCAGCTCAGGGATTTGATCTAGCAACCTTTCGGTTACTAGTCCAACACTCTAACCACTAGGCTACCTGTGTGTGAGGAGGCCTTGGCTGTTACACACATGCACACACATTCACCTGCTGCCACTGTTACCACTGTTACCACTGTTACCACTGTTACTACTGTTACTACTGTTACCACTGTTACCACTGTTACCACTGTTACTACTGTTACCACTGTTACCACTGTTACCACTGTTACCACTGTTACCACTGTTACCACTGTTACCACTGTTACCACTGTTACCACTGTTACTACTGTTACCACTGTTACCACTGTTACCACTGTTACCACTGTTACCACTGTTACTACTGTTACCACTGTTACCACTGTTACTACTGTTACCACTGTTACCACTGTTACCACTGTTACCACTGTTACCACTGTTACCACTGTTACTACTGTTACCACTGTTACCACTGTTACCACTGTTACCACTGTTACCACTGTTACTACTGTTACCACTGTTACCACTGTTACCACTGTTACCACTGTTACTACTGTTACCACTGTTACCACTGTTACCACTGTTACCACTGTTACTACTGTTACCACTGTTACCACTGTTACCACTGTTACCACTGTTACTACTGTTACCACTGTTACCACTGTTACCACTGTTACCACTGTTACTACTGTTACCACTGTTACCACTGTTACCACTGTTACTACTGTTACCACTGTTACTACTGTTACCACTGCTACCACTGTTACCACTGTTACCACTGTTACCACTGTTACTACTGTTACCACTGCTACCACTGTTACCACTGCTGCTCTCTGTGTTATTACCACAGGCACCATTACTGTTCTCACCAGCTCTACTGCACAGGACAACCTATTCTGTCGCTAGTCTGTTGCTGCTTTGTCGCTTTTCGCTACCTCACAGTCCAACCAAGGTGACATGAGTTGAGGAGCGGGGCTGTCCTTGGCTACAGAGGATAGTCAGACACTCGTGGAGAAAATAGAAAATTCTATAAAAAGTCAATAAAAGGTGTTACTTTATGATTAAAAAAAACTAAAACATTTTGGCTTAGCCATGAAGTTTGAAGCCGTCTCTGCCTCTTGTCAGAGCTGCAGTTTAGACAGAGCACAGCTTGACTATGAACACTGCCTTTCATTTTCAGTTTGTCCTTCTTAAGAAGAATAAAAAGGGAACTGGTCTATAGTCTAACATGTAGTTATATATCCCACTTTTGCTGTATCATTTCTGTCTTGAAGAGTTAAGGTCTAGGCCTAAGACGTTTTGGTTGTATATTGAGGTTTAGGCCTAAGACATTTTGGTTGTATTGTGAGGTCAAGGCCTAAGACGTTTTGGTTGTATTGTGAGGTTTAGGCCTAAGACGTTTTGGTGGTATTGTGAGGTTTAGGCCTAAGACGTTTTGGTTGTATTGTGAGGTCAAGGCCTAAGACGTTTTGGTTGTATTGTGAGGTTTAGGCCTAAGACATTTTGGTTGTATATTGAGGTTTAGGCCTAAGACATTTTGGTTGTATTGTGAGGTCAAGGCCTAAGACGTTTTGGTTGTATATTGAGGTTTAGGCCTAAGACGTTTTGGTGGTATTGTGAGGTTTAGGCCTAAGACGTTTTGGTTGTATTGTGAGGTCAAGGCCTAAGACGTTTTGGTTGTATTGTGAGGTTTAGGCCTAAGACATTTTGGTTGTATATTGAGGTTTAGGCCTAAGACGTTTTGGTTGTTTTGTGAGGTTTAGGCCTAAGACATTTTGGTTGTATATTGAGGTTTAGGCCTAAGACGTTTTGGTTGTATTGTGAGGTTTAGGCCTAAGACGTTTTGGTTGTATTGTGAGGTTTAGGCCTAAGACGTTTTGGTTGTATTGTGAGGTTTAGGCCTAAGACATTTTGGTTGTATTGTGAGGTTTAGGCCTAAGACGTTTTGGTTGTATTGTGAGGTTTAGGCCTAAGACGTTTTGGTTGTATATTGAGGTTTAGGCCTAAGACGTTTTGGTTGTATTGTGAGGTTTAGGCCTAAGACGTTTTGGTGGTATTGTGAGGTTTAGGCCTAAGACGTTTTGGTTGTATTGTGAGGTTTAGGCCTAAGACGTTTTGGTTGTTTTGTGAGGTTTAGGCCTAAGACGTTTTGGTTGTTTTGTGAGGTTTAGGCCTAAGACGTTTTGGTTGTTTTGTGAGGTCAGAACAATCCATTTGAACTTCCCACCCACATGAAAATTGGATAAGAGGGCTTTCTTTCTCCAGATGTGGAGCGTACAGCCACTGTACTGAACAGAAGTTAACATCCTCCTTCAGGGGCTGCTCTCTCTGTCCTCTCTCTCTCTGCTCTCCTCCCGCTCTCCCTCTCTTTTATCTTTCTCTCTTTAATCCTGATCTCTCTCCATCTCTCTCTTTCCTCTCTCCTCCTGCTCTCCCTCTCTTTCTCACTCTCTTTGACTCCCTCTCTAAGTTGTTGTTGACTCTCTTTCACCCCCCCTCGCTCTCTCTCTCTCTCGCGCTCTCTCTCTCTCGCGCTCTCTCTCTCTGTCTCTCTCTCGCGCTCTCTCTCTCTGTCTCTCTCTCTGTCTCTCTCTTTCTCTCTCTCTCTCTCTCTCTCTCTCTCTCTCTCTCTCTCTCTCTCTCTGTCTCTCTCTCGCGCTCTCTCTCTCTCTCTCTCTCTCTCTCTCAATTCGATTTCAATTAAGGGTTTTATTGGCATGGGAAACAGATGTTAACATTGCCAAAGCAAGGGAAGTAGATAATAAACAAAAGTGAAATCAATAAAAATGAACAGTAAACATTACACTCACAGAAGTTCCAAAAGAATAAATACATTTAAAATGTCATATTATTTATATATACAGTGTTGTAACGATGTGCAAATAGTTAAGTACAAAATAAATACACATAAATATGGGTTGTATTTACAATGGTGTTTGTTCTTCACTGGTTGCCCTTTTCTTGTGGCAACAGGTCACAAATATTGCTGCTGTGTTGGCCCACTGTGGTATTTCACCCAATAGATATGGGAGTTTATCAAAATTGGGTTTGTTTTCAAGTTCTTTGTGGATCTGTGTAATCTGAGGAAAATATGTGTCTCTAATATGGTCATACATTTGGCAGGAGGTTAGCTCAGTTTCCACCTAATTTTGTGGGCAGTGTGCACGTAGCCTGTCTTCTGTTGAGAGCCAGGTGTCCCTCTCAGTTGTTGATGACTCTCTCTTTCATCGCCCCTCTCTGTTGTCTCTTCAATAGATCTCCGAACATTGACACGTATTTGAATTCAATTAATTGCCTTAATTTGAATGTATGTTTTTGCGCAATATTCCAAATTCCTGTATCGTTTCCATGAGCGTTTGTCTGCTTGTTCTCATATTGTATTTTTGGTCTCGTCTCCTTTGCTCCTTCTCTGCTGTGTGTTAGCTAGCAAATAGAGAAGTTGCTGAAACTAGAAAGATAAAGATTAGCTGGATACTCACTAACACGTGGGCTTGTGCTTGAGAGACTGTTTATCAGACCTGTGTTAATGTTCTATAATGCCTAATACAATTATTAGTTGAATGTGCATTATGCATGGTTCTGGTTACATTTGTAACAAAAAAGGTACGTTTTCATAGACTTGAAAGCCAAATCAGTGATTATTACAGATAAAGCAGGTTGAATTATTTTGATATAATAATACCATTTTTAGTGGGTCTTATGGTTGTGAAAGGTTTATATTTAGCTTAGTTATAAATTCATTAGATTATTCCTGACTCTTTGAAATGCAGTGTGTTGACCATTAATTGTACAACAAAGCTTATTGAGAGAATTATATTTTTTTAAATGAGATATATATTGTGAATCGCCCATATGTCACGACTTCCGCCGAAGTCGGTTCCTCTCCTTGTTCAGCGGTCGACGTCACCGGACTTCTAGCCATCGCCGATCCACTTTTGAGGAAGTGCATCTACACTGCCTTACGATTAACTATGAGTCAGAACACACACACACATACGCACATATGGTAAATACACATGAATACATATAATCTTTATCCCACTTTTTACCAATCTCTCCCCCTCCCCCTCTCTCAGACACACACTGAACCAGCTTTGGGCTTAAAGGGAATGCACTGATTGAGAGCTAGTTCATACGTTCAGTCAGACACACATGATGCTTGGGAGAGAGAGAGAGACATAGCACTGCATGGCAAACAGACAGAGTATGGGAGAGCGAGATGGAGAGAGGAGAAGAGGTGAAGAGAGGAGAGGAGAGGGAGTGAGAGGTACAGTCGGAGGGGAGAGAATTAAGGAATGACAGCAGTGGAATGAAAAAGCCCTGACATAGATGGAGAGAGGGAGGGAGAGAGGGAGAGAGGGAGGGAAATGAGACAGAGAGAGAAAGGGAACAGCGGGAAGGAGAGGGAGAGATTATTGTTTTCATTGGTCATGTTGCCGTGGGTGATAAGAATTGGGGAAATTAAGAAACATGAGCAGACAATGAGACCTAGCGAGACATTAGGACGAGGCACACAGTCTGTCCCGCTGTAGTCATAGATTGACAGCTAACACAGTCTGTCCCGCTGTAGTCATAGATTGACAGCTAACACAGTCTGTCACGCTGTAGTCATAACACATTCTGTCACGCTGTAGTCATAGATTGACAGCTAACACAGTCTGTCCCGCTGTATTCATAGATTGACAGCTAACACAGTCTGTCACGCTGTAGTCATAACACATTCTGTCACGCTGTAGTCATAGATTGACAGCTAACACAGTCTGTCCCGCTGTAGTCATAGATTGACAGCTAACACAGTCTGTCCCGCTGTAGTCATAGATTGACAGCTAACACAGTCTGTCACGCTGTAGTCATAACACATTCTGTCACGCTGTAGTCATAGATTGACAGCTAACACAGTCTGTCCCGCTGTATTCATAGATTGACAGCTAACACAGTCTGTCCCGCTGTAGTCATAGATTGACAGCTAACACAGTCTGTCCCGCTGTAGTCATAACACATTCTGTCACGCTGTAGTCATAGATTGACAGCTAACACAGTCTGTCCCGCTGTATTCATAGATTGACAGCTAACACAGTCTGTCACGCTGTAGTCATAGATTGACAGCTAACACAGTCTGTCACGCTGTAGTCATAACACATTCTGTCACGCTGTAGTCATAGATTGACAGCTAACACAGTCTGTCCCGCTGTATTCATAGATTGACAGCTAACACAGTCTGTCACGCTGTAGTCATAGATTGACAGCTAACACAGTCTTTCACGCTGTAGTCATAACACATTCTGTCACGCTGTAGTCATAGATTGACAGCTAACACAGTCTGTCCCGCTGTAGTCATAGATTGACAGCTAACACAGTCTTTCACGCTGTAGTCATAACACATTCTGTCACGCTGTAGTCATAGATTGACAGCTAACACAGTCTGTCCCGCTGTAGTCATAGATTGACAGCTAACACAGTCTGTCATGCTGTAGTCATAGATTGACAGCTAACACAGTCTGTCATGCTGTAGTCATAGATTGACAGCTAACACAGTCTGTCATGCTGTAGTCATAGATTGACAGCTAACACAGTCTGTCACACCCGCAAACCACGGAGAAGCGAAAAGCCACAGAGGAGGAGAGACTGGTAGATCAAACTCTGGCTTCATTTGGCGCCTAATCTCCCTTGGCGGAGCGTTCTAGAATGTCTCTTCATCATAGAATAGAATATCTATGGCTGGATAGTATACCAAAGACCATCCACCAGCTAATTGAATGATAGTTAAAAGGGAAAGTAATAACCCATAGTCATGCATTGCAGTCAAAGCACTCTGCAAAAATCATAATGGTTGTAACAAGACGATTAGGATGATGATTAGGATGAGAGAGAGGAAGATACTTTCCCAGAATGACATCAGAGACATTTTCATCACATTCTGATTTGGGGATTATTTGACTTTTATTTGGGCTGTGGCTGGACCTTGTAAGGATTTGATAACATTAGTTTGCTAGTACAGACGGATGGGCAGACAGAAAGACAGACAGAACAAGAACATGCATTCACTCAGCATTACATTTTCAGAAGCGTTGTGGTCATTTTAGGGGAACTGGTGTGGCATATACAGTACAGCTGATGTAAAGGACCTCACAGTTAGTCACTGCCAGACATGGAGAGAGACAGACGGAGGGAGGGGTGGACAGAGACACAAGAGACAGACAGACAGTGACAATAGACAGGCAGAAATGCAGACGGCCCAGACTGTGTCCCTCCGTCAAGGCCCCCATGTTGTTGCTGAGATGGCATGTGAGTTTCGCACCCTCGCCGCTGAGAGCGGCTGGAATGAGGAGGCCCTTCAGGGAGCATTCCAGAACGCGCTCACGGAGACCCTCAAGGACGAGTTGGTGTCCAGGGATGAGCCTAATGGACTTGATGAACTCATCTCTGTCGCTATCCGCATCGACAACTGTCTCCGTGAGCGTCGGAGGGAGAGGTTAGGTATGGTTGCATGCCCCATAACATCTGCTCCAGTGCCTTGTCCTCCTTCTCCGACTGCATCCCATCCCAAGGCTCTTCCAGATCCTGAACCCATGCAGCTCGGCCGGGCCCGTCTCTCTCCAGAGGAGACGCAACGACGAATCAGTGCTAGGAGCTGCCTATACTGTGGCCAGGTTGGCCACTTTGTCTCCACTTGTTCCCTGCGTCCAGTTAAAGAGGGGGCTCGGCAGTAGTGGGGGATATACTGTTGAGCCAAATCACCTGCCCATTTTTCCCCAGACCCCTGCTTGAAGGCAACCTTGTGTGGCAGAGCCAGACTTTTCCTCTGTCTGTTCTCATCGATTCGGGCGCCGATGAGAGCTTCCTGGACCAAGGTGTCATTACCCAGTTGGGCCTGGACACTGTCCCACTCGATTCACCCCTCGATGCCAACGCTCCTCGCCCGTGTCTGTGAGAGAACCGTCCCTGTCATCCTGCGTCTCTCTCTGGAAATAACCAGGATAAGATCAGTTTCCACATAATCGACTGTCCTTACACTCCCCTGGTTCTTGGCCATCCATGGTTAAAGCTACACAACCCACAGATTGACTGGACTGCTGGAAAGGTAACCACTTGGAGTTCATTTTGTCACTCTAATTGTCTACATTCTGCCCTTGCCCCTGCCTTGTCTGTGCCCCAGTTCATTCCAGAACCTCCGAACCTGTCATCAGTTCCTCCCGAGTATCACGATCTAGCTCCTGTGTTCAGCAAGCATCACGCCCGGTCGCTGTCGCCTCATCGGCCGTACAACTGCGCCATTGACCTCCAGCCTGGAGTTCCTCTCCCCGGTAGCCGGTTGTTTAACCTCTCTCGCCCTGAGCAAGAGGCTATGGAGAGATACATCCAGGATTCTCTGGCTGCAGGACTTATCAAGTCATCTTTCTCCCCGGTGGGTGCTGGGTTTTTCTTTGTGAAGAAGAAGGATGGGTCACTGAGCCCGTGTATAGACTTCCGTGGGCTGAATAATATAAAAGTAAAGAACAAGTATCCCTTGCCACTCATCGGCTCTGCGTTTGCCCCCCTCCATGGTGTCACGGTGTTTACCAAACTCGACCTCTGGAATGCCTACCACCTTGTTCACATAAGAGAGGGGGACTGGAAGACTGGAAGACTGTGTTCAACACCCCACTTGGTCACTTTGAGTATTTGGTCATGCCTTTTGGTCTTACTAACGCCCCTACTGTTTTCCAGAACCTAGTCAATGATGTGCTTAGGGATGTGATTGGACGCTTCATTTTTGTCTATTTAGATGACATCCTGATTTTTCCCAAGGACTCTGAGGCTCACCAGAAACACATTCGCCAAGTTCTTCAACGGCTGTAGGAGAATAAGCTTTTTGTTAAAGCTGAAAAATGTGAGTTCCATGCTGCCTCAGTGTCTTTCCTGGGTTATATTATTGCACAGGGACAGTTATGTATGGACCCCGCCAAGGTCATGGCAGTCACAGGGTGTCCTGCGCCCTCCAACCTGAAACAGCTACAGCGTTTCCTGGGGTTTGCAAATATTTACAGACGTTTCATCTGCAACTACAGCCGTCTGGCAGCACCTCTCACCACTCTCACCTCCACCGAAGGTCCACCCATGTGTATTGTTTTCCCGTAAGCTCTCACCTGCAGAGAGGAATTTTGACATTGGAAACCGGGAACTCCTGGCAGTTAACCTGTTAAGGACAATCGTTACGCTAGCGGAACGCCGTTACGCCTGCGGAACCCCTAGCCAACAGCCAATGGCATCGCACGGCGCGAAATACAAAACCAACTAAAATACCACAATTCAATTTTCTCAAACAATCAACTATTTTAAACCATTTTAAAGACAAGACTCTCGTTAATCTAACCACATTGTCCGATTTCAAAAAGGCTTTACAGCGAAAGCAAAACATTAGATTATGTCAGGAGAGTACCCTGCCAAAAATAATCACACAGCCATTTTCAAAGCAAGCATATATGTCACAAAAACCAAAACCACAGCTAAATGCAGCACTAACCTTTGATGATCTTCATCAGATGACACTCCTTGGACATTATGTTATACAATACATGCATGTTTTGTTCAATCAAGTTCATATTTATATCAAAGCTTTTTACATTAGCATGTGATGTTCAGAACTAGCATACCCACCGAATTTACTAAATTACTCACGATAAACGTTTACAAAAAACATAACAATTATTTTAAGAATTATAGATACAGAACTGCTTTATGCAATCGCGGTGTCAGATTTTAAAATAGCTTTTCGGCGAAAGCACATTTTGCAATATTCTGAGTAGATAGCTCGGCCATCACAGGCTAGCTAATTTGACACCCACCAAGTTTGGTGCTGACTAAACTCAGAATTACTATAAGAAAAATTGGATTACCTTTGCTGTTCTTCGTCAGAATGCACTCCCAGGACTTCTACTTCAAAAACAAATGTTGTTTTGGTTCCAAATAATCCATAGTTATATTGAAATAGCTCCGTTTTGTTTGTGCGTTGAGGTCACTATCCGAAGGGTGATGCGCGGGCGCATTTCGTGACAAAAAATGTCAGAATATTCCATTACCGTACTTCGAAGCATGTCAAACGCTGTTTAAAATCAATTTTTATGCCATTTTTCTCATAAAATAGCGATAATATTCCAACCGGGCGACGTTGTATTCATTCAAAGACTGAAAGAAAAACATGGAGTCGTCTCGTGGACGCGCATCTCCAGTGTCATTGTTCCCTGCATGACCACTCACAAAAACTCCTGCTGTTTTTCGCCCAGAGACTGCAGAGACGTCATTCCACTTTCTTGCGCCTTCTGAGAGCCAATGGAAGCCTTAGAAAATGTCATGTTACAGCAGAGATGCTGTATTTTTGATAGAGATGCCACAGAAGGAGAACAAATTGTCAGGCAGGGCACTTCCTGTATGGAATCTTCTCAGGTTTTAGCCTGCCATATGAGTTCTGTTATACTCACAGACACCATTAAAACAGTTTTAGAACCTTTAGAGTGTTTTCTATCCAAATCTACTAATTATATGCATATTCTAGTTTCTGGGCAGGAGTAGTAACCAGATTAAATCGGGTATGTTTTTTATCCGGCCGTGAAAATACTGCCCCTTATCCCAAACAGGTTAAGCTGGCTCTTGAGGAATGGCGTCACTAGCTGGAGGGCTCTGTACCCCTCTTCATCATGTGGACTGACCATTAAAAACCTGTCCTACCTCCAAAGGTCTGAACTCCCGGCAAGCCAGGTGGGCCTTGTTCTTCGGTAGATTCAATTTCAGTCACTTATCGCCCTGGTTCGAAGATGCCCTCTCTCGCCAGTTCACCACCAACAACACGGGTACCGAGCCAGAAGCCATTGTGCCATCCACCTGCATCATTGCCACCGTCGCCTGGGAGATCGAGTCCTGTATCCTCCAGGCTCAGCAGAACCAGCCTGACCCGGGTAACGGTCCTAGTAATGTTCTATTTGTTCCAGATTGTGTTTGCTCTGATGTTCTTCAGTGGGGCCATTCTACCCACCTCACCTGTCACCCTGGTATAAGCCAGACCCTCGCCTTCCTGCGCCAACCCAGCACTTTTGGTGGCCCTCCATGGAGAGAGATGTGTGGGAGTTTGTCTCAGCCTGTTTGGCTTGTGCCCGGAACAAAACCTCTACTAAACCCACTTCCGGTCTGCTTCGCCCTCTTCCCATACCCAGTTGCCCCTGGTCACACATAGCTCTGGACTTCGTCACTGGCCTTCCCCATCTAACAGTAACTCCGTCATCCTCACCATTATTGACAGGTTTTTCAAAATGGCTCACTTCATTCCCCTCTCCTAGCTCCCGTCCTCCAGGAAGACTGCGGGCCTGTTAGTATCCCATGTGTTTCATCTGCATGGCATTCCCACTGAAATCATTTCCGACATAGGACCCCAGTTTACCTCCCAGGTATGGAGACCCTTCCGTTCAGCTCTTGGTATCAATGTCAGGCTTTCTTCTGGATATCATCTCCAGATCAACGGCCAGACCGAACGGGCCAACCAAGAGATGGAGACTGCCCTACGCTGCGTGACTTCTGCTAACCCTTCCTCCTGGAGCGCTCAGCTACCCTGGGTTGAATATGCCCACAACACCCTCACCAACGCCTCATCAGGTATGTCACCCTTTGAGTGCGCTCTGGGTTACCAACCCCCCCTTGTTCCCCGCCCAGGAGGTTGAGGTTGCGTTTCCCTCTGTCCAGGAACATCTGCGCCGTTGTCACCGTACCTGGAGGAAGACCCGGGCTGCCCTTTTCGTGCCTCTGACAGGACCCAGTCCCAAGCCAACCGTCGCTGGGCCTCAGCTCCAGTCTACACCCCAGGTCAAAAGGTATGCCTCTCATCGAAGGACCTGCCTTTGAAGGTGACATCGAAGAAACTTTCCCCCCGATTCATTGGTCCCTTTGAAAATGACCGTGTCATTAACTTCTCTGCTGTGCGCCTGAAACTACCAGCCTCTCTCGGGATCCATCCTACCTTCCATGTATCCCTGATTAAACCTGTCTGCTCCAGTCCCCCGTCTCCTCCTGTAGCGGCTCCTCCACCCCCTCGGCTCATCGATGACCATCCTGCCTATACCATCCGCCAACTTTTGGATATACGCCGTCGGGGTCGCGGCTGGCAGTACCTGGTGGACTGGGAAGGATACGGGCCTGAGGAGCGCTGCTGGGTGCCCCGCCTTCACATCCTGGACCCCTCCCTCTTTCTATACCTCACACCCAGATAAGTCTGGTTCGGGCGCCAAGTGGCGGGGGGGTACTGTTACATCTGCTCCTGCCACGCCCTCTACTGCTCATCCTGTGTCTCCTTGACTTGCCGCCACTCCCCCAGTACTCTCTCCATCTCTCTCTGTGTGTGTGTGATTGTGTGGGCGGAGACAGGTGTGCTGGAGTCAGAGCAGATCACCACCAGCTGCAACCTGTTCCATAATCAAGACCTCTACAAATACTCCACCCTGCCACTTCCCCGCTGCCAGATCGTAATCTCTGCTCAGTCAGTCCATGTTTCTAGCTGTTTGTTCCTGTTGTGCCTGTTTTCCTAGCCTGATGCTGTTTTCCTCTCTGCTACAGTTCCGACCGCTCTGACTCTGGTCCCGGTCTCCAGTTCCACGTCTTGTCATCCTGCTACTCTGTCCTGGATTCCCCACTCTACCACTCCCTTGGATTCTCCTACTGACCTGCTTACCCTGTCCCGAACCCTCTCGCTCCAGCCTAAGCCTCCGCACATGGTTTCCTGCAACCCACCCAAGCTTCCCCTGCCTGCACTCCATCTTACCCCTGTGTTTCAATAAATACCTTGGTTACTTCATCCTTGTCTCCTCGTCTGAGTCTGAGTCTGCTCTTGGCTTCCCTTGTTCCACTCCGCGTAACACACCTGAGTTTGGACTCAGTAGTGTGACAGTGTCTCTCATTTAGCTAATGAGAATCAGCTTTGGTCAGATCGATACGGCCTGTATTAAAAACTGCTGGATTAGTGTCCTGTTGTTCTCTATCTCTCTTTCTCTCCATCTCTCTGTATGTCTCTCTCTCCATCTCTCTGTTTGCCTGTCTCTTTCTCCATCTCTCTGTATGTCTGTCTCTGTATGTCTGTCTCTCTCTCCAATATATGCAAATTAATATTAATACCATTTAAAAGTAGATGTTTTTTGCATTGGATATATTTACCATATCATATGGAGACAGAAACATACATATTTTACCTCATCATAAGTAGACATAATTGCAAATGATTAAATCCTTCCAATAGAAAAAAAATAACAATTTAGTTACGAATTGAACTTTAATTAAATGAGTTCACTCTTCACATGGGATGATTTCACTGAACAACAAAAGAAAGGGAATATTGAATTATCTCCCAATGATCCACCGCATATCCCAAAAACGTTTTCAACATACATCTGTAAAATGATAGTGTAGAAACTAAAGCTTTGGTTGTCTTCCTCTCAGGCTTCCATGTCTTCTCCCTGGACCTCCTCAATGTCCACCTCTTGAACATCAGACTGAGGCCTCATCTTCACTGTCACTTTCCAACCTTGTTGTTGTTGAGGATGACTCGTTGTCAGGCTCAAAAAGCCTCAAATTTGCCCGGATGGCCACCAATTTTTCAATCCTTGTGTTGGTCAGCCTGTTGCGTGCTTTGATGTGTGTGTTCCCAAACAAGGAACAGTTGCGCTCTGAGGCGGCTGATGTTGGTGGGATTTGGAGGATGATGGAGACAACAGGGAAAACAGCCTCAGATCCACAAAGTCCCTTCCACCAGGTGGCTGATGAGATATGTTGGCACGACATATTGCATCTCCATCCAAAAGCCCTTGCTTGAAAGTGTACTTCGCCAGACTGCCAAGAACCTTGCCCTCATCCAGGCCAAAGTGGCGAGACACGGAAGTGATGACACCATAGGCCTTGTTGATCTCTGCACCAGACAAGATGCTCTTGCCAGCATACTTGGGGTCCAACATGTACACTGCGGTGTGTATGGGCTTCAGGCAGAAGTCTTCACACTTTTTAATGTATTTCAGAACTGCAGTTTCCTCTGCTTGGAGCAACAGTGAAGTGGGCAGGGCAGTACGGATTTCTTCTCTTACATCTGCAAGCAGAGTCTGAACATCAGACAGGATGGAATTGTCTCCCTTAATCTGTGCAATGGCTACTGCTATAGGTTTCAGGAGTTTCAGGCTGCTTACCACTCTCTCCCAAAATACATCATCCAGGAGGATCCTCTTGATGGGGCTGTCCATATCGGCAGACTGTGATATGGCCATTTCTTGGAGAGACTCCTTCCCCTCCAGGAGACTGTCAAACATGATGACAACACCACCCCAATGGGTGTTGCTGGGCAGCTTCAATGTGGTTCTCTTATTCTTCTCACTTTGCTTGGTGAGGTAGATTGCTGCTATAACTTGATGACCCTTCACAAAGCTAACCATTTCCTTGGCTCTCTTGTAGAGTGTATCCATTGTTTTCAGTGCCATGATGTCCTTGAGGAGCAGATCCAGTGCATGAGCAGCACAGCAATGGGTGTGATGTGAGGGTAGGACTCCTCCACTTTAGACCAAGCAGCCTTCATGTTCGCAGCATTGTCTGTCACCAGTGCAAATACCTTCTGTGGTCCAAGGTCATTGATTACTGCTTTCAGCTCATCTGGAATGTAGAGACCGGTGTGTCTGTTGTCCCTTGTGTCTGTGCTCTTGTAGAATACTGGTTGAGGGGTGGAGATGATGTAGTTAATTATTCCTTGCCCACGAACATTCAACCACCCATCAGAGATGATTGCAATACAGTCTGCTTTCTCTATGATTTGCTTGACCTTCACATGAACTATGTTGAATTCTGCATCCAGCAAATGAGTAGATAAAGCGTGTCTGGTTGGAGGGGTGTATGCTGGGTGAAGAACATTCAGAAATCTCTTCCAACACACTTTGCCTGTGAGCATCAGAGGTGAACCAGTTGTATACACAGCTTGAGCAAGACATTCATCAGCATTTCTCTGACTACGTTCCTCCATTCAGTCAAAAAAACTTCTGATTCCAGGCATCCATAAGCTGTTGCTATCGATAAGGTGTCTAATTCATTATTTTCACCTCAAATAGAAGTAGAGGGACTTTTGTCAGAGGTTGCTTGTTGTGAGCGCTGAGGGGACTTTATGCACTTGGGCAGATGATTCTGCATCTTTGTTGCATTGTTCACATATGATTTGGCACAGTAGTTGCAAATGTACACAGCTTTTCCTTCTACATTAGCTGCAGTGAAATCTCCACACATCAGAAAGTGCCTGTGGCATTTTACTTGTTAAGATTAGGTAAAAAATGGTAAAAAAAAACAAACAAATACAATTCCATGTACAGATAAATATTTAAGCAGTTAGATTGAACAACTCCTTTGTAAGATACATGTTTTAAAATGAAACACGTATGGAAACAGGTCAATTAAGTGTCCCCAGTCAACAGGCTCAAGCAAGCTAAAACCTAAAGTTAGAAATGATTTAAACACACTTTGCTGTAGGCTTCTATTTACTAGTTAACAAAAAATCATGTCAAAATATATTCACCCCACACAGTATTGTAATCAAAACTTACCAGAAAGCATGAAGTCCTTGGCTTAGACAGTGTATTAGTGTGGGCTCAATAGCATCTCATTAGTGTGCAAGATCTTGAGAATCAGATGTACATGTGATGGAAGAGAGCACTGTGCATGCAGAGGGTTGCTATTCCATTGAATTGGGGATAGTTTAACCAAAATATGCCACAAGACCTAGAATTGCCTTATGTGTGTCCCACAAAAAAGGTTCACTGTTATAAGCTCACTTTTTTGATTGAATTTACGCACATTTCCCCAAATTCCCGGGCTTAACTTCCCATGAAAAATTTCCCTGAAATTTACAGGAAAGTGTCCGACCCTTTGCAACCTTATCCCTGTCTCTCTCTTCCTGTCTCTCTCTTCCTGTCTCCCTCCCTGTGTCTCCCTGTCTCTCCCTGTCTCTCTCACTGTCTCTCTCTGTGTCTCCCTGTCTCTCTCTCTCTCTCTCTCTCTCTCTCTCTCTCTCTCTCTCTCTCTCTCTCTCTCTCTCTCTCCATGTCTCTCTCCCTGTCTCTCTCTCCCTGTCTCTCTCTCTGTCTCTATCCCCCTCTCTCTGTCTCTCTCCCTGTCTCTCGCTCTCTCACCCTCTCTCTCTCTCTGTCTCTATCCCCCTCTCTCTGTCTCTCTCCCTGTCTCTCGCTCTCTCACCCTCTCTCTCCCTCTGTCTCACTATCTGTCTCTACCTGTCTCTCTCTTTCTCTCTCCCTCTCCAGTGTATTTCTTAATCTCTCCCTGTCTCTGTCTCTCTCTCTCTGTGTATGTCTGTCTGTCTCTCTCTGTATGTCTGTCTCTCACCCTCTCTCTCTCTACCTGTCTCCCTCTTTCTCTCTCCCTCTCCCAGTGTATCTCTTAATCTCTCCCTCTCTCTCTCTCTCTCTCTCTCCATCTCTCTGGCACTACAGGGGCTAACAGGGCTAACAGAGTCACAACCCAGTCTGGGTGCAGTCAAGTGTACATGCATACTGATTAGCACCACTGTAATTATCTGGAGTGTGTGTTTGTGTGTGTGTGTGTGTGTGTGTGTGTCTTTTTTTCTATGTGTGACCTTGTCTTTAGTTGATCTGCCTTCCCCTGTCTATGATGAGGCCATCAGTGTGTGAGGTCATGTCTTGTGTTTCTCTATTAGATGATGCGTGCCGCTGTGTCTGTTCATTTATTGGCTTGCAGCAGTCCATGTGAAGCAGACAGGAAACAGACACTATCTCTCCGTATTCGTCCTGCCATAATCTATGATGTGTTTTGCAGGTGTTAGACAAACAATGATAAGATCCCAATCGCCAGGGCCAGCCCATCTCCCCAGCCCGTCTGCTGCTAGGCTAACCGCTAGCACTGCTAATCTCTTGATGCTCTGATAAAAGCAGAACTGCCCAATCACCTTAGTCTGTCTGGCCCGAAAATAAAAAGGTGAAATGAAGTGACCTTTTTTTAAAGACACTTTTTGGAGTGCAGCCGTTTCCCAATGTTTCTTGAACTTGGGATTTCATTTGAAGTTATTGTCATATATGGCAGAGCACCCAGCTATTAAAGCATGATAACCCGCCTGTTACCCACTCCACTGCTAATGCTACATCAGCAACATTCACTATGAGATGTGTAACGGATTATAAATGCATTTTAGAGCATTTGTGTGTGTTATTGGTTGGTAAAGGGAGCTGTGAAGTGTTATGAATGCTTATAGCTGTGTTATGAAAGCTTATAGCTGTGTTATGAAAGCTTATAGCTGTGTTATGAAAGCTTACAGCTGTGCTATGAAAGCTTATAGCTGTGTTATGAAAGCTTACAGCTGTGTTATGAAAGCTTACAGCTGTGTTATGAAAGCGTATAGCTGTGTTATGAAAGCTTATAGCTGTGTTATGAAAGCTTATAGCTGTGTTATGAAAGTTTATAGCCGTGTTATGAAAGCGTATAGCTGTGTTGTGAAATCTTATAGCTGTGCAGGGGTCGCTTTAGAGTTCATAAATCTGCATTTTGAAACGAAAACCATCAACAAATGTCACCTGCGTTTTATATTAAAAGTCAACAGTGTTGTTTTGCTTCAATAGAGAGATCAGGGGTGTGCAATTACAGTTTCCTTCTCTGAAAATACATTAGTGCATTCAGTAGAAAATAGCTTAATGTTAATCAGATGACAACAGAAACAGCTATTTGGCTGGCAGCCACACAACTAAATGAGCTTACAATGAAAAGGCTAAGTATTTTTTGCAAAAACATATGCATGGCCATCATATTTTGAATGTTTATCATAGCCAGCTACATTTATTAATGTTTTGCGTGAAGTTGCATTTTACCAGAGAAAAGTAGCTCCACATCAGTCAGAGCGCTGGTTGCTGATAGAATGGCTGTTGGTGAATTCTCAACCGAGTGGAGAAGTGCAACTGAAGCACAAAGTTAGTCTGATGCTGAGCAGGAATTACACTAAGAAGAATTTTAGATCTGGGTTTACAAAACGCAGCAAGATATTTATTTCAGTCTGCGTCGGTCGATCTTAACACAACCCAATGATAACTGTCGATCTTAACACAACCCAATGATAACTGTCGATCTTAACACAAACCAATGATAACTGTTGATCTTAACACAACCCAATGATAACTGTCGATCTTAACACAACCCAATGATAACTGTTGATCTTAACACAACCCAATGATAACTGTTGATCTTAACACAACCCAATGATAACTGTCGATCTTAACACAACCCATCGATAACTGTTGATCTTAACATAACCCAATGATAACTGTTGATCTTAACACAACCCATTGATAACTGTCGATCTTAACACAACCCATTGATAAGTGTCTGCGTCGGTCTCTTCTCAACCATAACATAACTGGGGCAGGTGCAATTATTATATAATCGTGTAACAGACAATTATGGACAATAACCATGAACTAATAGTCGTTATAATCGTCTTAATAAATGTTCATTTTCAGGACAAGGGGCATTCAACTTTATAGATATCATTTACCCAATAGCAGTTTTAAATTTTTACATGAAGTGGGTAAAGTTGATGGTCATTTTATGAGCAGAACGGCACCGTTGAGAGGAGAAACTTCATTTCCAAACGTTTGAAGTGGTCAGAACCATTCGTTTTTGAGACAGGTGTCACCAGAGCTGTGTTGTTTACATTAGGTTTATCAGAACTGTGTTGTTTACATTAGGTTTATCAGAGCTGTGTTGTTTACATTAGGTTTGTCAGAGCTGTGGTGTTTACATTAGGTTTGACAGAGCTGTGTTGTTTACATTAGGTTTATCAGAGCTGTGTTGTTTACATTAGGTTTGTCAGAGCTGTGTTGTTTACATTATGTTTGTCAGAGCTGTGTTGTTTACATTAGGTTTGTCAGAACTGTGTTGTTTACATTAGGTTTATCAGAGCTGTGTTGTTTACATTAGGTTTGTCAGAACTGTGTTGTTTACATTAGGTTTGTCAGAGCTGTGTTGTTTACATTAGGTTTGTCAGAGCTGTGTTGTTTACATTAGGTTAGTCAGAGCTGTGTTGTTTACATTAGGTTTGTCAGAACTGTGTTGTTTACATTAGGTTTGTCAGAGCTGTGTTGTTTACATTAGGTTTGTCAGAACTGTGTTGTTTACATTAGGTTTGTCAGAACTGTGTTGTTTACATTAGGTTTATCAGAGCTGTGTTGTTTACATTAGGTTTGTCAGAGCTGTGGTGTTTACATTAGGTTTGACAGAGCTGTGTTGTTTACATTAGGTTTATCAGAGCTGTGTTGTTTACATTAGGTTTGTCAGAGCTGTGTTGTTTACATTAGGTTTGTCAGAGCTGTGTTGTTTACATTAGGTTTGTCAGAACTGTGTTGTTTACATTAGGTTTGTCAGAGCTGTGTTGTTTACATTAGGTTAGTCAGAGCTGTGTTGTTTACATTAGGTTAGTCAGAGCTGTGTTGTTTACATTAGGTTAGTCAGAGCTGTGTTGTTTACATTAGGTTAGTCAGAGCTGTGTTGTTTACATTAGGTTTGTCAGAGCTGTGTTGTTTACATTAGGTTTATCAGAGCTGTGTTGTTTACATTAGGTTTGTCAGAGCTGTGTTGTTTACATTAGGTTTGTCAGAACTGTGTTGTTTACATTAGGTTAGTCAGAGCTGTGTTGTTTACATTAGGTTTGTCAGAGCTGTGTTGTTTACATTAGGTTAGTCAGAACTGTGTTGTTTACATTAGGTTTGTCAGAGCTGTGTTGTTTACATTATGTTTGTCAGAACTGTGTTGTTTACATTAGGTTTGTCAGAGCTGTGTTGTTTACATTAGGTTTATCAGAGCTGTGTTGTTTACATTAGGTTAGTCAGAGCTGTGTTGTTTACATTAGGTTTGTCAGAGCTGTGTTGTTTACATTAGGTTAGTCAGAACTGTGTTGTTTACATTAGGTTTGTCAGAGCTGTGTTGTTTACATTATGTTTGTCAGAACTGTGTTGTTTACATTAGGTTAGTCAGAGCTGTGTTGTTTACATTATGTTTGTCAGAACTGTGTTGTTTACATTAGGTTTGTCAGAGCAGTGTTGTTTACATTAGGTTTATCAGAGCTGTGTTGTTTACATTATGTTTGTCAGAACTGTGTTGTTTACATTAGGTTTGTCAGAGCTGTGTTGTTTACATTATGTTTGTCAGAACTGTGTTGTTTACATTAGGTTTGTCAGAGCTGTGTTGTTTACATTAGGTTAGTCAGAACTGTGTTGTTTACATTAGGTTTGTCAGAGCTGTGTTGTTTACATTAGGTTAGTCAGAGCTGTGTTGTTTACATTAGGTTTGTCAGAGCTGTGTTGTTTACATTAGGTTAGTCAGAGCTGTGTTGTTTACATTAGGTTTGTCAGAGCTGTGTTGTTTACATTAGGTTAGTCAGAGCTGTGTTGTTTACATTAGGTTTGTCAGAGCTGTGTTGTTTACATTAGGTTAGTCAGAGCTGTGTTGTTTACATTAGGTTTGTCAGAGCTGTGTTGTTTACATTAGGTTAGTCAGAGCTGTGTTGTTTACATTAGGTTTGTCAGAGCTGTGTTGTTTACATTAGGTTAGTCAGAGCTGTGTTGTTTACATTAGGTTAGTCTGAGCTGTGTTGTTTACATTAGGTTAGTCAGAGCTGTGTTGTTTACATTAGGTTAGTCTGAGCTGTGTTGTTTACATTAGGTTAGTCAGAGCTGTGTTGTTTACATTAGGTTTGTCAGAGCTGTGTTGTTTACATTAGGTTTGTCAGAGCTCATTTTCTGAGATGCATTATGATGCATTACGCACTTTTTCAACAAAAATGACAATTATGACAATAACTGTGTCCATGTGCATGACAATTAATCGTTACCCAAAATTCCACAATCGTCACAGCACTAAACATAATCAACGATGACGCCTGGTCAATTCTGACACCAAACCGGGGATTTTAGTTCAGCTGAGCTTTATATTTGACAAATTCCAGAATCCATGAGAACTGTAGTGTACTGTACTGTACTGTACTGTACTGGTATTAAATATGTAATCTGCTGTGTTCCTACAGGACAACACTACATTGGGTTAGACTGACGTTTCTACTGTATTAATACAGTGTTTTTCCCTTGATACATGCAGTCGTTAGACTTTAACAGTTCTATTTTAAAACTGTTGTCAGTTTCCCTTCAAAATGGCTCAGAACCTGGGCCATATTTGATGTTGTTTAATGTCGTCCACCCTCCTCCTCCCTCCTCTCGTTCCATGGCTATCACCTCACACCCATTGAAGAAGCCTTACTGTGTGGTGCGTGTGTGTGTAGATTTGTGTGTGAAAGGATGGTGGTGGCGGGGGCTGATAGCTTGAATCCTGACATGGTGCCCTTTTCAGTTTTCAAATCCCCCAAGAGGCTTATGGGTAGGCTGTACCACCTTTTGGACTCCACACTGAAGGAACCAGGCAACGGTACACCAATCCCCCAGCACACGGCCAGAGTCTGAGGTCAGAGGACTGAAGGAGGGTTAGTGGGTTTGAAGCCCGGACTGTAACAATTAAACCGTGGGCTTGTCTTTCCCCCTGACTGTTGAGGACAATAGGTGTTCGGATGTGTTCCAAACGGTACCATATTTCCTATATATGGAGGACAGACAGAGAGAGGGAGGGAGGGAGGGGGCTTTCTGAAGGTCAGGCAGAATGATTGAGAACATGCACAGGAGGGAAGTGGAAACGTGGGAAGGTATGTGTGTGTCGTGTATGAAACAGATGACACAGCAAGGTCATGTTCCATGGTCGTCTCTGTTACCAAGGGAACCATATTGCACTTGCCTCTGAAAGCCACAATCAAGAATTTAAACCTCCTCCAATAGCCTGTGTGTGTGTGTGTGTGTGTGTGTGTGTGTGTGTGTGTGTGTGTGTGTGTGTGTGGTGTGTGTGGTGGGTGGGTGGGGTGGGTGGGTGTGTGTGTGTGTGTGTAATTTTACAGTTTCATCCATATTTATTCCCTTCTCTACTATGTTCACAAGCCCCATTTCACTCCGACACTATTTCAAATTGATCTGTGCTTCATACGTCAAAATAGGGGATTTATGTTGTTGCAGACAGATGCCTAAGACTTTAGAATACATATCAGTGAGCGAAGAGAATGGATTAGCATTTATTTAGTTGTACATTTAGATTAATTTTAGCATTCATTTCGCGGTACATTTAGAATTCATTTAGCATTAATTTATCTGTACATTTAGAATTCATTTAGCATTAATTGATCTGTACATTTAGAATTAATTTAGTGTTAATGTCACGTCCTGACCATAGAGAGCGCTTATTTTCTATGGTAGAGTAGGTCAGGGCGTGACTGGGGGGTTTATCTAGTTTATTTAGTTCTATGTTGTTTTGGCTCTAGTTTCTTTTTTCTATGTTGGGGTTTTTGTATGATCCCCAATTAGAGGCAGCTGGTCATCGTTGTCTCTAATTGGGGATCATATTTAAGTAGTTGTTTTTCCTACCTGTGTTTGTGGGATATTATTTTGAGTTAGTGCATGTTGCACCTCTGTTGTCACGGTTTGTAGTTTATTGCTTGTTTTGCGAAGTTTCACAGTAAAATAAAAGATGTGGAACGATACCCACGCTGCGCTTTGGTCTCCTTCCTACGACGAATGTGACAGTTAATTTAGCTGTACATTTAGCATTAATTTAGCTGTACATTTAGCGTTAACTTAGCTGTACATTTAGTGTTAATTTAGCTGCACATTTAGCATTAATTTAGCTGTACATTTAGTGTTAATTTAGCTGCACATTTAGCATTAATTTAGCTGTACATTTAGCGTTAACTTAGCTGTACATTTAGCATTCATTTAGCTGTACAATTAGAATTAATTTAGCTGTACATTTAGAATTAATTTAGTGTTCATTTAGCTGCATAAAACACTGGTATTTTCTGTGGTATTTCAACAGGCAAGTGGCTAAAACTCATGGCAAACGCATGCATGTATGCGCACACACACACACACACACACACAAGAAGAGTACCATTTATGAGAACAGGGATCCTTTGTGTTTTACAAGTCAGTCTGACCCGAGTGTCAGGAGACAGGGAGGGGAGTGGGAAAGAGCGAGAGAGGCAGATGGAGAGGGGGAGAAGGAGAGTGAGAGAGGGGGAACAGAGAGAGGGGGAGTGAGATTGGGAGTGAGAGAGAGAAGGGAAAGAAAGCGAGCGAGAAGGGAAAGAGAGCGGGGGAGAAAGAGAGTTGATAGCTGGGGTATGCTATCAGTGAGTGATGTCTCTCTAAGGTAGAAGCCTCATATACAGACAGACAGTCGATGAGAGAGGCAGAGTCTCACGCTAGGAGAGAGCAGGAGAGAGCTGTCGTAGTAAAGATTAGGCATACAGGGCCTGTATTCACAAAGCGTCTTAGAGTAGGACTGCTGATCTAGGATCAGTTATTGTTTTAAATCATTATTAGTATTATTATATGGACAGAGGGGGACCTGATCCGAGATCAGCACTCCTACTCGGAGACACTGTGAATATGGGCCTCCATACCAGAGACTTTATTGTGAATTTGGCTCATGACTGTGGACTGTCTGTAATTCAAATTGACGTGATGGAGGTTTTTTGGTATGCTCACTTTGTAATTTCATGGACATTTTTGATGATACTCCATGTCATAAAGTGGTTATGATTATACCCTTTAATCACGGTAGCCTGGTGGCTAGAGCGTTGGGCCAGTAACTGAAAAGTTGCTAGATCGAATCCCCGAGCTGACATGGTGAAAATCTGTCGTTCTGCCTCTGAACAAGGCAGTTAACCCACCGTTCCTAGACCGTCACTGTAAATCAGAATATGTTCCTAACTGACTTGCCTAGTTAAATAAAGATAGAATAGAAATATTTGGTCATAGTTCATCATGAATATTAACAGGAAGTAAGTAGGATGTCCTTGATAAACTACCGTCAGCTTTCTTGATTCATCCTCATTTTATTTAAGAAAGGTTAAATAAATCAATAGAATGATGTAATAGCACACTGATCATCAACCCTCAGACAGTCTGGTGTTTTAACTTCCTGGTTCTTCTGTTTTACACATGCCTGTCTTTCTTCTGTAACCATACCTCAACTTCCAGTCCATGGCAGCATTCTAACTATACTCAACTTCCTGTCCATATCAGCATTCTAACTATCCTCAACGTCCTGTCCATATCAGCATTCTAACTATCCTCAACCTCCTGTCCATATCAGCATTCTAACTATCCTCAACCTCCTGTCCATATCAGCATTCTAACTATCCTCAACCTCCTGTCCATATCAGCATTCTAACTATCCTCAACCTCCTGTCCATATCAGTATTCTAACTATCCTCAACCTCCTGTCCATATCAGCATTCTAACTATCCTCAACCTCCTGTCCATATCAGTACTCTAACTATCCTCAACCTCCTGTCCATATCAGCATTCTAACTATCCTCAACCTCCTGTCCATATCAGCATTCTAACTATCCTCAACCTCCTGTCCATATCAGCATTCTAACTATCCTCAACCTCCTGTCCATATCAGCATTCTAACTATCCTCAACCTCCTGTCCATATCAGTACTCTAACTATCCTCAACCTCCTGTCCATATCAGCATTCTAACTATCCTCAACCTCCTGTCCATATCAGCATTCTAACTATCCTCAACCTCCTGTCCATATCAGCATTCTAACTATCCTCAACCTCCTGTCCATATCAGCATTCTAACTATCCTCAACCTCCTGTCCATATCAGCATTCTAACTATTCTCAACCTCCTGTCCATATCAGCATTCTAACTATCCTCAACCTCCTGTCCATATCAGCATTCTAACTATCCTCAACCTCCTGTCCATATCAGCATTCTAACTATCCTCAACCTCCTGTCCATATCAGCATTCTAACTATCCTCAACCTCCTGTCCATATCAGCATTCTAACTATCCTCAACCTCCTGTCCATATCAGTATTCTAACTATTCTCAACCTCCTGTCCATATCAGCATTCTAACTATCCTCAACCTGCTGTCCATATCAGCATTCTAACTATCCTCAACCTCCTGTCCATATCAGCATTCTAACTATCCTCAACCTCCTGTCCATATCAGCATTCTAACTATCCTCAACCTCCTGTCCATATCAGCATTCTAACTATCCTCAACCTCCTGTCCATATCAGCATTCTAACTATTCTCAACCTCCTGTCCATATCAGCATTCTAACTATCCTCAACCTCCTGTCCATATCAGCATTCTAACTATTCTCAACCTCCTGTCCATATCAGCATTCTAACTATCCTCAACCTCCTGTCCATATCAGTACTCTAACTATCCTCAACCTCCTGTCCATATCAGTATTCTAACTATCCTCAAACCCCAACACAGTGTTTCTATGACCAGTCCCAAATCCATCCATACTCCCTACCTCCTATCCCCTATCCCCTACTTTCTATCCCCTACTTCCTATCCCCTACTCCCTATCCCCTACTCCCTGCTTCCTATCCCCTACCCCTTACTCCCTACTCCCTATCCCCTATCTTCTATCTACCCCCTTCTCCCTACACCCTACCCCTTACTCCCTATCCCCTACTCCCTATCCCCTACTCCCTATCCCCTATCCTCTATCTACTCCCTACCCCTTACTCCCTATCCTCTATCTACCCCCTTCTCCCTACCCCCTTCTCCCTACACCCTACCCCTTACTCCCTACCCCCTACTCCCTATCCCCTACTCCCTATGCCCTATCCTCTATCTACTCCCTACCCCTTACTCCCTATCCTCTATCTACCCCCTTCTCCCTACACCCTACCCCCTACTCCCTATCCCCTACTCCCTATCCCCTACTCCCTATCCCCTATCCTCTATCTACTCCCTACCCCTTACTCTCTATCCTCTATCTACCCCCTTCTCCCTACACCCTACCCCTTACTCCCTACCCCCTACTCCCTATCCCCTACTCCCTATCCCCTACTCCCTATCCCCTATCCTCTATCTACTCCCTACCCCTTACTCCCTATCCCCTACTCCCTATCCCCTATCCTCTATCTACTCCCTATCCCCTACTCCCTATCCCCTATCCTCTATCTACTCCCTACCCCCTTCTCCCTACCCCTTACTCCCTTTCCCCTACTCCCTATCCTCTATCTACTCCCTACCCCCTACACTCTACCCCCAACTCCTACCCCGTTCTCCGTACACCCTACCCCCTACAACTTACCCCCTACTCCCTACCCCCTACTCCTTAGACCATAGTCCCTACACCCTACTCCCTACCCCATACACCCTACTCCCTACCCCCTACTCCCTATCCCCTACCCCCTACTCCGTACACCCTACTCCCTTCATTCCTACCCTCTACATCCTACCCCATACTCCCTAGTTGTATTAGATCTGAATGGTTAGGATCATTTCCACCTATCAGAGGGCAGATTGTAGCTCGTATTACCATGTACTTATCCAGTCCTAATTATAGCTGTCTTATATTTATCTGACTGACCCTTTCAGACCTACACAAAGTGACTAGAGGGTTGGGGTATGGCTCCACTAACTGGTTCTTTAGGACAATCATTACCCTGCTGTGTCCAGGCCACATTAGCCCTGATGTCTGTCTGCCTGTCTCTGTCTGTCTGTCTGTCTGTCTGTCTGTCTGTCTGTCTGTCTGTCTGTCTGTCTGTCTGTCTGTCTGTCTGTCTGTCTGTCTGTCTGTCTGTCTGTCTGTCTGTCTGTCTGTCTGTCTGTCTGTCTGTCTGTCTTCTCCTCCTATCCCACTCTCATCCTCCCTCTTTCCATCTCTCTGTCCAGGCCAATTTTTTGTTTACGTTATGCCTCTGAGGCCCCAGAGGTGAATAATTCAACACACTGACCTTCTGGTTGGACTGTTCTGTTGTTGGGAGGAGGGGTGGAGGAGGAGGGGTGGGGGAGGAGGAGGGGGGAGGAGGAGGGGTGGGGGAGGAGGAGGGTTGGAGGAGGAGGAGGGGTGGGGGAGGAGGAGGGGTGGAGGAGGAGGAGGAGGGGTGGAGGAGGAGAAGGAGGGGTGGAGGAGGAGGGGTGGGGGAGGAAGAGGAGGGGTGGAGGAGGAGGGGTGGGGGTGGAGGAGGAGGGGTGGGGGAGGAGAGGTGGGGGAGGGGTGGAGGAGGAGGAGGGGGAGGGGTGGAGGAGGAGGAGGAGGGGGGGAGGAAGAGGAGGGGTGGAGGAGGAGGGGTGGGGGTGGAGGAGGAGGAGGAGGGGTGGAGGAGGAGGGGTGGGGGAGGAGGGGTGGGGGAGGAGTAGGAGGGGTGGAGGAGGAGGGGTGGGGGAGGAGTAGGAGGGGTGGAGGAGGAGGGGTGGGGGAGGAGTAGGAGGGGTGGAGGAGCAGCCAGGTGAGGGGGCTGAGGGTGAGTGGGGAGGGCTGAGGGTGAGTGGGGAGGGTGAGTGGGGAGGGTGAGGACTGAGTGTGAGTAGGGAGGGCTGAGGGGGAGTGGGGAGGGCTGAGGGGGAGTGGGGAGGGCTGAGGGGGAGTGGGTGAGGGCTGAGGGGGAGTGGGTGGGGGCTGAGGGGGAGTGGGGAGGGCTGACGGGGAGTGGGTGAGGGCTGAGGGGGAGTGGGGAGGGCTGAGGGGGAGTGGGGAGGGCTGAGGGGGAGTGGGTGAGGGCTGAGGGGGAGTGGGGAGGGCTGACGGGGAGTGGGTGAGGGCTGAGGGGGAGTGGGGAGGGCTGAGGGGGAGTGGGGAGGGCTGAGGGGGAGTGGGTGAGGTCTAGCCTCCATTTACAGTATTTCCTGTAATATTTTGGAAACAATAAGGCCGGTATTGTCAGACATGCTGTGGTTGTGATGGGTTCGTTTGATCGGTTTCCGGAAGCATCCTGATCAGCTGCAGAGCGTGTCTCTGAGGTGTTGACTTTCCTTTCTGATTTTTAGTTCAGCTGTGACTTTAATAACAATTGGAAAAGCTAATGAAAGGTCCCTTCCTTCTCTGTAAAAATGGAGTAGCCAGTGACAGTGTATCCTATACCATAATGGTACATCTGACGTGATGTAATGGGGTTTTCTGTACAGTTTCCTTGTGGAAATGCACAAGTCAGTGACAGTGTGTTCTGTACCATGGATTAACCTAGGATGTTGTTTGTACCTGTATCTCCCTCCTGTCTTCTCGGTGACGTGTTCAGTAGCACATTGGTTAAGTGTTTAATCTAACGTTCCTATAATGTTGTTTGTACATGTTTCTCAGTGTCTCCCTCCTGTGTTCTCCAGGCTGTTCAACCTGACGCTGAAGAAGCTGATCATGTTGAAGGAGCTTGATAAAGACCTCACCTCCGTGGTCATCGCTGTCAAACTACAAGTACTGCTCAGACCTCGCTCTCTTTCTCTCTCTCTCTCTCTTACTCTTTCTCTCTTTCTCTTCTCTCTTTCTCTCTCTATCTTTCTCTCTCTCTCTCTTACTCTTTCTCTCTTTCTCTTCTCTCTTTCTCTCTCTATCTTTCTCTCTCTCTCTCTTACTCTTTCTCTCTTTCTCTTCTCTCTTTCTCTCTCTATCTTTCTCTCTCTCTCTTCTCTCTATCTTTCTCTCTCTCTCTCTCTCTTTCTCTTCTCTCTCTCTCTCTCTGTTTCTCTTTCTCTTCTCTCTCTCTCTCTCTGTTTCTCTCCCTACCTCTTCTCCTCTTCTGTCTATTCAATGCCCAGCATCTCTCAATTCCTCCTCTCCGTCACTACTCTTGTTCTACTCATTCTCACTCCTCCCTTCTTTTCTCCCTCTCTGTTTCCCCGTGTCCTCCTCCATCCCTCTTCCCTCTGTATGGGGTCGATGAAGGCTGATTGTTTAGAGTTATCTGTGGTACGTCAATGATTATCCTCAACCAGATCTCTCCTTCCTCCCTCCCTCTCTCTTCTCTCTTCCGGTCTTCATCCCCCCTTCTCTCCTTCCTCCCTCCCTCTCTCTTCTATCTCTTCCGGTCTTCATCACCCCCTTCTCTCCTTCCTCCCTCCCTCTCTCTTCTATCTCTTCCGGTCTTCATCCCCCCCTTCTCTCCTTCCTCCCTCCCTCTCTCTTCTATCTCTTCCGGTCTTCATCCTCCCCCCACTTCTCTCCTTCCTCCTTGCCTCCATCTCTTTCCCAGGGTTCTAAGAGGATCCTGAGGTCCAATGAGATATTGTTGTCTTCCGCGGGGCTGACTGAGACAGACCTTCAGCTCACCTTCTCTTTACAGGTAGGTATACTACAGCTGGTTGGTTAGAAACGGCAGACAGGAATGGAGTCTGTTCATAACGACGTTTTTCAACCCAGGGTTTTTGTTTCCTGATCGGGTCAAATGGCCAAGTCATTTGTAACTACATGGGTATTGGGGTTAGTATAGTAGGTGGAACTGGGGTCTTTCCATTGGAAGTTGGCGTGCAGCGCTTCGTGAATGTAGGTTTAGAAAGAGGTTATGTGATCCTGATCAGTCATATCCTGGAGTCAGAGACGGGTCAGAGACGGGTCAGGGACGGGTCAGAGAACAGGAATGTTACGCAGCACTCCAATTATCCCTCCCTCCCGTCCTAATTATACAGGCTGACCATGAGAAGAGGAAGGTCATGATTCACTCTGCATTTCACTCATTTATCACTCCTGACGTGTGTGTGTGTGTGTGTTCCCCCACAGTACCCCCACTTCCTGAAGAGAGATGCCAACCAGCTCCAGATCATGCTCCAGCGGCGTAAACGTTATAAGAACCGAACCATCCTGGGATACAAGACCCTGGCTCTGGGACTCATCAACATGGCTGAGGTAGGAACCCTTACATAACCTCTATTCAACCTTCACTTAATCTCTATTCAACCTTTATTCAACCTTTATTCAACCTCTATTCAACCTTCATTTAATCTCTATTCAACCTTTATTCAACCTCTATTCAACCTCTATTCAACCTTCACTTAATCTCTATTCAACCTTTATTCAACATCTATTTAACCTTCATTTAATCTCTATTCAACCTCTATTCAACCTTCATTTAATCTCTATTCAACCTTTATTCAACCTTAATTTAATCTCTATTTAACCTCTATTCAACCTTCATTTAATCTCTATTCAACCTTCATTTAATCTCTATTCAACCTCTATTCAACCTTTATTCAACCTCTATTCAATCTCTATTCAACCTTCACTTAATCTCTATTCAACCTTTATTCAACCTTTATTCAACCTCTATTTAACCTTCATTTAATCTCTATTCAACCTCTATTCAACCTTTATTCAACCTCTATTTAACCTTCATTTAATCTCTATTCAACCTCTATTCAACCTTCATTTAATCTCTATTCAACCTTCATTTAATCTCTATTTAACCTCTATTCAACCTTCATTTAATCTCTATTCAACCTTCATTTAATCTCTGTTCAACCTTCATTTAATCTCTATTCATCCTTTATTCAACCTCTATTCAACCTTTATTTAATCTCTATTCAACCTTTATTCAACCTTCATTTTAATCTCTATTCAACCTTCATTTAAGATCTATTCAACCTTTAGTCAACCTCTAATCAAAATGTAGCTAACAGTCTGTATTTAAACTAGCCTATAGCAAACCCTCTATTTAACTTTTATCCAACCTTCATGTAACCAGTGTCACCTTTATCTAACCTTCAGTAAACCTCCCTGTAACTACAACACTGTCACCTTGTCACCTCCCTGTAACTACAACACTGTCACCTCCCTGTAACTACAACACTGTCACCTTGTCAACTCCCTGTAACTTCAACACTGTCACCTTGTCAACTCCCTGTAACTACAACACTGTCACCTTGTCAGCTCCCTGTAACTTCAACACTGTCACCTTGTCACCTCCCTGTAACTTCAACACTGTCACCTACCTGTAACTTCAACACTGTCACCTTGTCACCTCCCTGTAACTACAACACTGTCACCTCCCTGTAACTTCAACACTGTCACCTTGTCACCTCCCTGTAACTACAACACTGTCACCTTGTCACCTCCCTGTAACTTCAACACTGTCACCGTGTCACCTCCCTGTAACTACAACACTGTCACCTTGTCAGCTATCTGTAACTTCAACACTGTCACCGTGTCACCTCCCTGTAACTACAACACTGTCCACTCCCTGTAACTACAACACTGTCATCTCCCTGTAACTACAACACTGTCACCTCCCTGTAACTACAACACTGTCACCTCCCTGTAACTTCAACACTGTCACCTCCCTGTGACTTCAACACTGTCACCTCCCTGTGACTTCAACACTGTCACCTCCCTGTAACTTCAACACTGTTACCTTGTCACCTCCCTGTAACTACAACACTGTCACCTTGTCACCTCCCTGTAACTTCAACACTGTCACCGTGTCACCTCCCTGTAACTACAACACTGTCACCTTGTCAGCTATCTGTAACTTCAACACTGTCACCGTGTCACCTCCCTGTAACTACAACACTGTCACCCTGTCACCTCCTTGTAACTACAACACTGTCCACTCCCTGTAACTACAACACTGTCATCTCCCTGTAACTACAACACTGTCACCTCCCTGTAACTACAACACTGTCACCTCCCTGTAACTACAACACTGTCACCTCCCTGTAACTACAACACTGTCACCTCCCTGTGACTTCAACACTGTCACCTCCCTGTGACTTCAACACTGTCACCTCCCTGTAACTACAACACTGTCACCTTGTCACCTCCCTGTAACTTCAACACTGTCACCGTGTCACCTCCCTGTAACTACAACACTGTCACCTCCTTGTAACTACAACACTGTCACCTCCTTGTAACTACAACACTGTCCACTCCCTGTAACTACAACACTGTCATCTCCCTGTAACTACAACACTGTCACCTCCCTGTAACTACAACACTGTCACCTCCCTGTAACTACAACACTGTCACCTCCCTGTAACTACAACACTGTCACCTCCCTGTGACTTCAACACTGTCACCTCCCTGTGACTTCAACACTGTCACCTCCCTGTAACTACAACACTGTCACCTTGTCACCTCCCTGTAACTACAACACTGTCACCTCCCTGTGACTTCAACACTGTCACCTCCCTGTAACTACAACACTGTCACCTCCCTGTCACTTCAACACTGTCACCTCCCTGTAACTACAACACTGTCAACTCCCTGTGACTTCAACACTGTCACCTCCCTGTAACTACAACACTGTCACCTCCCTGTCACTTCAACACTGTCACCTCCCTGTGACTTCAACACTGTCACCTCCCTGTGACTTCAACACTGTCACCTCCCTGTAGCTACAACACTGTCACCTCCCTGTAACTACAACACTGTCACCTCCCTGTAACTACAACACTGTCACCTCCCTGTAACTACAACACTGTCACCTCCCTGTGACTTTAACACTGTCACCTCCCTGTAACTACAACACTGTCACCTCCCTGTAACTACAACACTGTCACCTCCCTGTGACTTCAACACTGTCACCTCCCTGTGACTTCAACACTGTCACCTCCCTGTGACTTCAACACTGTCACCTCCCTGTAACTACAACACTGTCACCTCCCTGTAACTACAACACTGTCACCTCCCTGTGACTTCAACACTGTCACCTCCCTGTAACTACAACACTGTCACCTTGTCACCTCCCTGTGACTACAACACTGTCACCTCCCTGTGACTTCAACACTGTCACCTCCCTGTAACTACAACACTGTCACCTTGTCACCTCCCTGTGACTTCAACACTGTCACCTCCCTGTGACTTCAACACTGTCACCTCCCTGTAACTACAACACTGTCACCTCCCTGTGACTTCAACACTGTCACCTCCCTGTAACTACAACACTGTCACCTCCCTGTAACTACAACACGGTCACCTTGTCACCTCCCTGTAGCTACAACACTGTCACCTCCCTGTAACTACAACACTGTCACCTCCCTGTAACTACAACATTGTCACCTCCCTGTAACTTCAACACTGTCAACTCCCTGTAACTACAACACTGTCACCTCCCTGTAACTACAACACTGTCACCTCCCTGTGACTTCAACACTGTCACCTCCCTGTAGCTACAACACTGTCACCTCCCTGTAACTACAACACTGTCACCTCCCTGTAACTACAACACTGTCACCTCCCTGTAACTACAACACTGTCACCTCCCTGTGACTTTAACACTGTCACCTCCCTGTAACTACAACACTGTCACCTCCCTGTAACTACAACACTGTCACCTCCCTGTGACTTCAACACTGTCACCTCCCTGTAACTACAACACTGTCACCTCCCTGTAACTACAACACGGTCACCTTGTCACCTCCCTGTAGCTACAACACTGTCACCTCCCTGTAACTGCAACACTGTCACCTTGTCACCTCCCTGTAGCTACAACACTGTCACCTCCCTGTAACTACAACACTGTCACCTCCCTGTAACTACAACACTGTCACCTCCCTGTAACTACAACACTGTCACCTCCCTGTAACTTCAACACTGTCACCTTGTCACCTCCCTGTAGCTACAACACTGTCACCTCCCTGTAACTTCAACACTGTCACCTCCCTGTAACTACAACACTGTCACCTCCCTGTAACTACAACACTGTCACCTCCCTGTGACTTCAACACTGTCACCTCCCTGTGACTTCAACACTGTCACCTCCCTGTAACTTCAACACTGTCACCTTGTCACCTCCCTGTAACTACAACACTGTCACCTCCCTGTGACTTCAACACTGTAACCTCCCTGTGACTTCAACACTGTCACCTCCCTGTAACTACAACACTGTCACCTTGTCACCTCCCTGTGACTTCAACACTGTCACCTCCCTGTAACTCCACACTGTCACCTTGTCACCTCCCTGTGACTTCAACACTGTCACCTCCCTGTGACTTCAACACTGTCACCTCCCTGTAACTACAACACTGTCACCTCCCTGTGACTTCAACACTGTCACCTCCCTGTGACTTCAACACTGTCATCTCCCTGTAACTACAACATTGTCACCTCCCTGTGACTTCAACACTGTCACCTCCCTGTAACTACAACACTGTCACCTCCCTGTCACTTCAACACTGTCACCTCCCTGTAACTACAACACTGTCAACTCCCTGTGACTTCAACACTGTCACCTCCCTGTAACTACAACACTGTCACCTCCCTGTCACTTCAACACTGTCACCTCCCTGTGACTTCAACACTGTCACCTCCCTGTGACTTCAACACTGTCACCTCCCTGTAGCTACAACACTGTCACCTCCCTGTAACTACAACACTGTCACCTCCCTGTAACTACAACACTGTCACCTCCCTGTAACTACAACACTGTCACCTCCCTGTGACTTTAACACTGTCACCTCCCTGTAACTACAACACTGTCACCTCCCTGTAACTACAACACTGTCACCTCCCTGTGACTTCAACACTGTCACCTCCCTGTAACTACAACACTGTCACCTCCCTGTAACTACAACACTGTCACCTTGTCACCTCCCTGTAACTACAACACTGTCACCTCCCTGTAACTGCAACACTGTCACCTTGTCACCTCCCTGTAGCTACAACACTGTCACCTCCCTGTAACTACAACACTGTCACCTCCCTGTAACTACAACACTGTCACCTCCCTGTAACTACAACACTGTCACCTCCCTGTAACTTCAACACTGTCACCTTGTCACCTCCCTGTAGCTACAACACTGTCACCTCCCTGTAACTTCAACACTGTCACCTCCCTGTAACTACAACACTGTCACCTCCCTGTAACTACAACACTGTCACCTCCCTGTGACTTCAACACTGTCACCTCCCTGTGACTTCAACACTGTCACCTCCCTGTAACTTCAACACTGTCACCTTGTCACCTCCCTGTAACTACAACACTGTCACCTCCCTGTGACTTCAACACTGTAACCTCCCTGTGACTTCAACACTGTCACCTCCCTGTAACTACAACACTGTCACCTTGTCACCTCCCTGTGACTTCAACACTGTCACCTCCCTGTAACTCCACACTGTCACCTTGTCACCTCCCTGTGACTTCAACACTGTCACCTCCCTGTGACTTCAACACTGTCACCTCCCTGTAACTACAACACTGTCACCTCCCTGTGACTTCAACACTGTCACCTCCCTGTGACTTCAACACTGTCACCTCCCTGTAACTACAACATTGTCACCTCCCTGTGACTTCAACACTGTCACCTCCCTGTAACTACAACACGGTCACCTTGTCACCTCCCTGTAGCTACAACACTGTCACCTCCCTGTAACTACAACACTGTCACCTCCCTGTAACTACAACATTGTCACCTCCCTGTAACTTCAACACTGTCACCTCCCTGTAACTACAACACTGTCACCTCCCTGTAACTACAACACTGTCACCTCCCTGTAACTACAACACTGTCACCTCCCTGTAACTTCAACACTGTCACCTCCCTGTAACTACAACACTGTCACCTCCCTGTAACTTCAACACAGCCACCTGCCTGTAACTTCAACACTGTCACCTCCCTGTAACTACAACACTGTCACCTCCCTGTGACGTCAACACTGTCACCTCCCTGTAACTACAACACTGTCACCTCCCTGTATCTACAACACTGTCACCTCCCTGTAACTACAACACTGTCACCTTGTCAGCTCCATGTGACTTCAACACTGTCACCTCCCTGTGACTACAACACTGTCACCTCCCTGTAACTACAACACTGTCACCTTGTCACCTCCCTGTAACTACAACACTGTCACCTCCCTGTAACTACAACACTGTCACCTCCCTGTAACTACAACACTGTCACCTCCCTGTAACTTCAACACTGTCACCTTGTCACCTCCCTGTAGCTACAACACTGTCACCTCCCTGTAACTTCAACACTGTCACCTCCCTGTAACTACAACACTGTCACCTCCCTGTAACTACAACACTGTCACCTCCCTGTAACTACAACACTGTCACCTCCCTGTAACTACAACACTGTCACCTTGTCAGCTCCATGTGACTTCAACACTGTCACCTCCCTGTGACTACAACACTGTCACCTCCCTGTAACTACAACACTGTCACCTTGTCACCTCCCTGTAACTACAACACTGTCACCTCCCTGTAACTACAACACTGTCACCTCCCTGTAACTACAACACTGTCACCTCCCTGTAACTTCAACACTGTCACCTTGTCACCTCCCTGTAGCTACAACACTGTCACCTCCCTGTAACTTCAACACTGTAACCTCCCTGTAACTACAACACTGTCACCTCCCTGTAACTACAACACTGTCACCTCCCTGTGACTTCAACACTGTCACCTCCCTGTGACTTCAACACTGTCACCTCCCTGTAACTACAACACTGTCACCTCCCTGTAACTACAACACTGTCACCTCCCTGTGACTTCAACACTGTCACCTCCCTGTAACTACAACACTGTCACCTTGTCACCTCCCTGTAACTATAACACTGTCACCTCCCTGTAACTACAACACTGTCACCTCCCTGTGACTTCAACACTGTAATCTCCCTGTGACTTCAACACTGTCACCTCCCTGTAACTACAACACTGTCACCTTGTCACCTCCCTGTAACTACAACACTGTCACCTTGTCACCTCCCTGTGACTTCAACACTGTCACCTTGTCACCTCCCTGTAACTACAACACTGTCACCTCCCTGTAACTACAACACTGTCACCTCCCTGTGACTTCAACACTGTAACCTCCCTGTGACTTCAACACTGTCACCTCCCTGTAACTACAACACTGTCACCTTGTCACCTCCCTGTAACTACAACACTGTCACCTTGTCACCTCCCTGTAACTACAACACTGTCACCTCCTTGTAACTACAACACTGTCACCTTGTCACCTCCCTGTAGCTACAACACTGTCACCTCCCTGTAACTACAACACTGTCACCTCCCTGTAACTACAACACTGTCACCTCCCTGTAACTACAACACTGTCACCTTGTCACCTCCCTGTAACTACAACACTGTCACCTCCCTGTGACTTCAACACTGTCACCTCCCTGTGACTTCAACACTGTCACCTCCCTGTAACTTCAACACTGTCACCTTGTCACCTCCCTGTAACTACAACACTGTCACCTCCCTGTGACTTCAACACTGTAACCTCCCTGTGACTTCAACACTGTCACCTCCCTGTAACTACAACACTGTCACCTTGTCACCTCCCTGTGACTTCAACACTGTCACCTCCCTGTAACTCCACACTGTCACCTTGTCACCTCCCTGTGACTTCAACACTGTCACCTCCCTGTGACTTCAACACTGTCACCTCCCTGTAACTACAACACTGTCATCTCCCTGTGACTTCAACACTGTCACCTCCCTGTGACTTCAACACTGTCACCTCCCTGTAACTACAACATTGTCACCTCCCTGTGACTTCAACACTGTCACCTCCCTGTAACTACAACACGGTCACCTTGTCACCTCCCTGTAGCTACAACACTGTCACCTCCCTGTAACTACAACACTGTCACCTCCCTGTAACTACAACATTGTCACCTCCCTGTAACTTCAACACTGTCACCTCCCTGTAACTACAACACTGTCACCTCCCTGTAACTACAACACTGTCACCTCCCTGTGACTACATCACTGTCACCTCCCTGTAACTACAACACTGTCACCTCCCTGTATCTACAACACTGTCACCTCCCTGTAACTACAACACTGTCACCTTGTCAGCTCCATGTGACTTCAACACTGTCACCTCCCTGTGACTACAACACTGTCACCTCCCTGTAACTACAACACTGTCACCTTGTCACCTCCCTGTAACTACAACACTGTCACCTCCCTGTAACTACAACAATGTCACCTCCCTGTAACTACAACACTGTCACCTCCCTGTAACTTCAACACTGTCACCTTGTCACCTCCCTGTAGCTACAACACTGTCACCTCCCTGTAACTTCAACACTGTCACCTCCCTGTAACTACAACACTGTCACCTCGCTGTAACTACAACACTGTCACCTCCCTGTGACTTCAACACTGTCACCTCCCTGTGACTTCAACACTGTCACCTCCCTGTAACTACAACACTGTCACCTCCCTGTAACTACAACACTGTCACCTCCCTGTAACTTCAACACAGCCACCTGCCTGTAACTTCAACACTGTCACCTCCCTGTAACTACAACACTGTCACCTCCCTGTGACGTCAACACTGTCACCTCCCTGTAACTACAACACTGTCACCTCCCTGTATCTACAACACTGTCACCTCCCTGTAACTACAACACTGTCACCTTGTCAGCTCCATGTGACTTCAACACTGTCACCTCCCTGTGACTACAACACTGTCACCTCCCTGTAACTACAACACTGTCACCTTGTCACCTCCCTGTAACTACAACACTGTCACCTCCCTGTAACTACAACACTGTCACCTCCCTGTAACTACAACACTGTCACCTCCCTGTAACTTCAACACTGTCACCTTGTCACCTCCCTGTAGCTACAACACTGTCACCTCCCTGTAACTTCAACACTGTCACCTCCCTGTAACTACAACACTGTCACCTCCCTGTAACTACAACACTGTCACCTCCCTGTAACTACAACACTGTCACCTCCCTGTAACTACAACACTGTCACCTTGTCAGCTCCATGTGACTTCAACACTGTCACCTCCCTGTGACTACAACACTGTCACCTCCCTGTAACTACAACACTGTCACCTTGTCACCTCCCTGTAACTACAACACTGTCACCTCCCTGTAACTACAACACTGTCACCTCCCTGTAACTACAACACTGTCACCTCCCTGTAACTTCAACACTGTCACCTTGTCACCTCCCTGTAGCTACAACACTGTCACCTCCCTGTAACTTCAACACTGTCACCTCCCTGTAACTACAACACTGTCACCTCCCTGTAACTACAACACTGTCACCTCCCTGTGACTTCAACACTGTCACCTCCCTGTGACTTCAACACTGTCACCTCCCTGTAACTACAACACTGTCACCTCCCTGTAACTACAACACTGTCACCTCCCTGTGACTTCAACACTGTCACCTCCCTGTAACTACAACACTGTCACCTTGTCACCTCCCTGTAACTACAACACTGTCACCTCCCTGTAACTACAACACTGTCACCTCCCTGTGACTTCAACACTGTAACCTCCCTGTGACTTCAACACTGTCACCTCCCTGTAACTACAACACTGTCACCTTGTCACCTCCCTGTAACTACAACACTGTCACCTTGTCACCTCCCTGTGACTTCAACACTGTCACCTTGTCACCTCCCTGTAACTACAACACTGTCACCTCCCTGTAACTACAACACTGTCACCTCCCTGTGACTTCAACACTGTAACCTCCCTGTGACTTCAACACTGTCACCTCCCTGTAACTACAACACTGTCACCTTGTCACCTCCCTGTAACTACAACACTGTCACCTTGTCACCTCCCTGTAACTACAACACTGTCACCTCCTTGTAACTACAACACTGTCACCTTGTCACCTCCCTGTAGCTACAACACTGTCACCTCCCTGTAACTACAACACTGTCACCTCCCTGTAACTACAACACTGTCACCTCCCTGTAACTACAACACTGTCACCTTGTCACCTCCCTGTAACTACAACACTGTCACCTCCCTGTGACTTCAACACTGTCACCTCCCTGTGACTTCAACACTGTCACCTCCCTGTAACTTCAACACTGTCACCTTGTCACCTCCCTGTAACTACAACACTGTCACCTCCCTGTGACTTCAACACTGTAACCTCCCTGTGACTTCAACACTGTCACCTCCCTGTAACTACAACACTGTCACCTTGTCACCTCCCTGTGACTTCAACACTGTCACCTCCCTGTAACTCCACACTGTCACCTTGTCACCTCCCTGTGACTTCAACACTGTCACCTCCCTGTGACTTCAACACTGTCACCTCCCTGTAACTACAACACTGTCATCTCCCTGTGACTTCAACACTGTCACCTCCCTGTGACTTCAACACTGTCACCTCCCTGTAACTACAACATTGTCACCTCCCTGTGACTTCAACACTGTCACCTCCCTGTAACTACAACACGGTCACCTTGTCACCTCCCTGTAGCTACAACACTGTCACCTCCCTGTAACTACAACACTGTCACCTCCCTGTAACTACAACATTGTCACCTCCCTGTAACTTCAACACTGTCACCTCCCTGTAACTACAACACTGTCACCTCCCTGTAACTACAACACTGTCACCTCCCTGTGACTACATCACTGTCACCTCCCTGTAACTACAACACTGTCACCTCCCTGTATCTACAACACTGTCACCTCCCTGTAACTACAACACTGTCACCTTGTCAGCTCCATGTGACTTCAACACTGCCACCTCCCTGTGACTACAACACTGTCACCTCCCTGTAACTACAACACTGTCACCTTGTCACCTCCCTGTAACTACAACACTGTCACCTCCCTGTAACTACAACAATGTCACCTCCCTGTAACTACAACACTGTCACCTCCCTGTAACTTCAACACTGTCACCTTGTCACCTCCCTGTAGCTACAACACTGTCACCTCCCTGTAACTTCAACACTGTCACCTCCCTGTAACTACAACACTGTCACCTCGCTGTAACTACAACACTGTCACCTCCCTGTGACTTCAACACTGTCACCTCCCTGTGACTTCAACACTGTCACCTCCCTGTAACTACAACACTGTCACCTCCCTGTAACTACAACACTGTCACCTCCCTGTGACTTCAACACTGTCACCTCCCTGTAACTACAACACTGTCACCTTGTCACCTCCCTGTAACTACAACACTGTCACCTCCCTGTAACTACAACACTGTCACCTCCCTGTGACTTCAACACTGTAACCTCCCTGTGACTTCAACACTGTCACCTCCCTGTAACTACAACACTGTCACCTTGTCACCTCCCTGTAACTACAACACTGTCACCTTGTCACCTCCCTGTGACTTCAACACTGTCACCTTGTCACCTCCCTGTAACTACAACACTGTCACCTCCCTGTAACTACAACACTGTCACCTCCCTGTGACTTCAACACTGTAACCTCCCTGTGACTTCAACACTGTCACCTCCCTGTAACTACAACACTGTCACCTTGTCACCTCCCTGTAACTACAACACTGTCACCTTGTCACCTCCCTGTAACTACAACACTGTCACCTCCTTGTAACTACAACACTGTCACCTTGTCACCTCCCTGTAGCTACAACACTGTCACCTCTCTGTAACTACAACACTGTCACCTCCCTGTAACTACAACACTGTCACCTCCCTGTAACTACAACACTGTCACCTTGTCACCTCCCTGTAACTACAACACTGTCACCTCCCTGTAACTGCAACACTGTCACCTTGTCACCTCCCTGTAGCTACAACACTGTCACCTCCCTGTAACTACAACACTGTCACCTCCCTGTAACTACAACACTGTCACCTCCCTGTAACTACAACACTGTCACCTCCCTGTAACTTCAACACTGTCACCTTGTCACCTCCCTGTAGCTACAACACTGTCACCTCCCTGTAACTTCAACACTGTCACCTCCCTGTAACTACAACACTGTCATCTCCCTGTAACTACAACACTGTCACCTCCCTGTGACTTCAACACTGTCACCTCCCTGTGACTTCAACACTGTCATCTCCCTGTAACTTCAACACTGTCACCTTGTCACCTCCCTGTAACTACAACACTGTCACCTCCCTGTGACTTCAACACTGTAACCTCCCTGTGACTTCAACACTGTCACCTCCCTGTAACTACAACACTGTCACCTTGTCACCTCCCTGTGACTTCAACACTGTCACCTCCCTGTAACTCCACACTGTCACCTTGTCACCTCCCTGTGACTTCAACACTGTCACCTCCCTGTGACTTCAACACTGTCACCTCCCTGTAACTACAACACTGTCATCTCCCTGTGACTTCAACACTGTCACCTCCCTGTAACTACAACACGGTCACCTTGTCACCTCCCTGTAGCTACAACACTGTCACCTCCCTGTAACTACAACACTGTCACCTCCCTGTAACTACAACATTGTCACCTCCCTGTAACTTCAACACTGTCACCTCCCTGTAACTACAACACTGTCACCTCCCTGTAACTACAACACTGTCACCTCCCTGTAACTACAACACTGTCACCTCCCTGTAACTTCAACACTGTCACCTCCCTGTGACTACAACACTGTCACCTCCCTGTGACTACAACACTGTCACCTCCCTGTGACTTCAACACTGTCACCTCCCTGTGACTTCAACACTGTCACCTTGTCACCTCCCTGTAACTACAACACTGTCACCTCCCTGTAACTACAACACTGTCACCTCCCTGTGACTTCAACACTGTAACCTCCCTGTGACTTCAACACTGTCACCTCCCTGTGACTTCAACACTGTAACCTCCCTGTGACTTCAACACTGTAACCTCCCTTTAACTACAACACTGTCCACTCCCTGTAACTACAACACTGTCATCTCCCTGTAACTACAACACTGTCACCTCCCTGTAACTACAACACTGTCACCTCCCTGTGACTTCAACACTGTCACCTCCCTGTAACTACAACACTGTCACCTTGTCACCTCCCTGTGACTTCAACACTGTCACCTCCCTGTGACTTCAACACTGTCACCTCCCTGTAACTACAACACTGTCACCTCCCTGTAACTACAACACTGTCACCTTGTCACCTCCCTGTAACTACAACACTGTCACCTCCCTGTGACTTCAACACTGTCACCTCCCTGTAACTACAACACTGTCACCTCCCTGTAACTACAACACTGTCACCTTGTCACCTCCCTGTGACTTCAACACTGTCACCTCCCTGTGACTTCAACACTGTCACCTCCCTGTAACTACAACACGGTCACCTTGTCACCTCCCTGTAGCTACAACACTGTCACCTCCCTGTAACTACAACACTGTCATCTCCCTGTAACTACAACATTGTCACCTCCCTGTAACTTCAACACTGTCACCTCCCTGTAACTACAACACTGTCACCTCCCTGTAACTACAACACTGTCACCTCCCTGTAACTACAACACTGTCACCTCCCTGTAACTACAACACTGTCACCTCCCTGTGACTACAACACTGTCACCTCCCTGTGACTACAACACTGTCACCTCCCTGTGACTTCAACACTGTCACCTCCCTGTGACTTCAACACTGTCACCTCCCTGTAACTACAACACTGTCACCTTGTCACCTCCCTGTAACTACAACACTGTCACCTCCCTGTGACTTCAACACTGTCGCCTCCCTGTGACTTCAACACTGTCACCTCCCTGTAACTTCAACACTGTCACCTCCCTGTCAC